>NW_015167071.1:1387086-1390452 GCF_001447785.1 Gekko japonicus
GAGTGTTGCCGAGAGAGAGAGAGAGAGAGAGAGAGAGAGAGAGAGAGAATGTTTTGTTGAGCTCCTTATGCCAGGGCTATACTGGGTTCCCCTCCAGTTTTTCACTGTACTCATGCATTTCTGATCCAGTCTTTCTCAGTAGGAAAGCAATGTGAACTGTTTAGATGAGGAATAACAACAAGCCAGTGAGGTGGATTAGGCTGAAAGTGTGTGTCCAAACCAAGTTCACCCAGCTCATTTCCTTTGTAGACTGGGGTTTTTGAACTTACACTTCCCAGATAGTAGGCTGATACTGACCACTATACATTGCTGTCTCCCTATTCTTGCACTGCCTCATAGGTTCTGTAGTTATTTTTCTGGGGAAGACTATAGTTTTGTAGACAAACACATAGCCCTCATTCTGTGTCATGGTGCCTCCACATGTTCTTGACCAGCACACAAAGCAACTTATGTACAAAAGCTCACAATGCTCAGCCATTTCATGTTTCCCCTTGGGTCTTGGGCTCAGAGCATTGACCATGAGATTTCATAGAATCATAGAGTTGAAAGAGACCTCCAGGGTCATCTAATCCAACCCCTGCACAATGCAGGAAATTCACAAATACCTCCCCCTCCACACCCGCAGTGACCACTGTTCCAACCCAGAAGATGACAGAAAACCTCCAGGATCCCTGGAGAAAAATTGCTTCCTGACCCCAAAATGGCGATCAGCATTTCCCTGAGCGTGTAAGAAAGGGCCACAAGAACTAAGCACTGAGGCAACCTGTCCTGCCCTCCCTCTCATGATCTGCCTGAGTTCACAGAATCAGCATTGCTGTCAGATGGCCATCTAGCATCTGTTTGAAAACCTCCAAGGAAGGAGAGCCCACCACCTTCTGAGGAAGCCTGTTCCACTTGAGGAACCACTCTGTCAGGAAGTTCTTCCTAATGTTTAGCCAAAAACTCTTCTGATTTAATTTCAACCCGTTGGTTCTGGTCCGACCTTCTGGGATAAAAACAACTCCGTACCATCCTCCATATGACAGCCCTTCAAGTACTTAAAGATGGTTATCATATCACCTCTCAGTCATCTCCTCTCCAGGCTAAACATACCCAGCTGCTTCAACCTTTCCTCATAGGACTTCTGTAATGAGTGTCAATAAATCAAAAGGTTTGCAACTTACAGATACACACTTGCACAACACCTGAACAGCATACTCAAGATTGCTACAGCACATTGTCTCCAGATTTTGATGCAATAATTCAGAGCAAGAAGTGTCAGTTAGAGACCGTTAAATGAACAAAATATTGCAAGAGTGCTTATGTCTTAAGCATGTTTTATTTTAATTTTTTAAAAATCTTTAATTGTGTTTGTCTGTGTCCTTTATCAAGTTGATATCTCTTTTACCTGGCATGACATTTTATGACACACATAGCCCAGCCCGACAAGTTCTCATTTATGTCAGAGCCAGCCCTCATAACATATGAGTTCGACACCCCTACTTCAGAGGGCCTTGGGGAGCAGTTTCAAGCAAGTATTTGCACTGGAACAGCATAGCTACCTGCAACCTCTTTCCAAAGCAAAATAACTCCCCACATACATGTTCTATTAATTTAAAATATGTATACTCTGATGCTCAATATGGCACTCTGGAAACAGTTTATCAGAATATTTAATTAAAAAAAATACAGAACCAAGTAACAATATAATCAGCTACTCACTGAAGGGATTACAAAAGTTAGAAATGACAATCTATTTCCAAGGTGACATCTTTACAATGAAATGTTTATTTAATTGAATACAAGAAAAAAAGTTAGATAATATAAAAGAATAGTTAACTAATATTTCAGAATGTGAAAGTAACAAGGAGAATGTAAAGTTTAGATTTTAGGGCTGCCATAATAAGATGCTGTTCTTCATCTCCCAATGTCAAATATTTACAACAGTATATGGTACAGTCCTCTAAGTACTGAACTGTACCATTATATTCCACCTTTCTTCCATGATGTACTCCAGGCAGTGTAAGTATGGTTCCCAGAAAGTCTCCCAACCAAGCACCAACTGTTTTCATACTGGCTTAATATCAGGTTGCTACACCATGTACTGTTCTATCCATAGTCTACAGTGGGAGATACCATCTCCACAAAACACGAACAGAAAGAACTGCTTTTTTGCAAGTGCCATCTCACAGAGCCAGTTCACTACCTGAGTGACCCAAACACTTGCTTGGGGCACCAAACTGGTGATGTACAGTAACATGGGAGGAGGTGACAGCAGGCATACACCTTCTCATGTGTGCCACCTCACATCCTTTCAAGGAAGGTTGTAGAAGACGACTCTTCTTCTGTAGCCTAGTTTGGATCCTGATGGGGGGAACAGCATGGAAACATCAAGCCCAGCTTTCCCCTTCATATGCAAGCTTCTCACTGTCAGAACCCACAGCCAACAAAGCAGTACACGCTTATCAGGAAAGATAATACTTTATTGAAGAGCTATAGATGCATTAACATAGGCACTGTTAAGGATGACGGCTGCCCATGGGGCATAATAGGATATAGGGTATTCGTATGCACCCCCCCCACTGCCCTGGCCAATTAGCCATACTCCCGCACATGGGAGAAAGAGCTCCGGCCATTTATCACTGAAGCTGGGAACCAAGCTCTCTCCCACTGTCCCTGAGAAACCCAGACATCAACATCACCACCTACAGAACTTATAGATAAGCGTTACAGCAGCAAAGAAGCACAGAAGGAATGCACTAGCAATTTAGAATACAAACAACCTCCCCACCCCCATGGCAGCATAGCTGACACTCACGTGCAAGGTGTCATGGGGATATTTGCAAATATTCCAGGATTCTGAGGTAGTACAGTCATAGGGAAAACTAAGTCTACTTCTGAACATTTGAACCAGCTCCAAAACTGATCTTACAAAACCTTTAGCAAATGAAAAAATATACACTTCCCTTTTGGAAGTAAAGTCCTGGATGAACAAGAAGTGATGGATGTGTGTTCAAAAGAGCCTTTTCAAGCTGACATTACAATGAAAACTCAGCAGATCTTGTAAAGGTCTTGAAAAGAACGATGTCAATTTTCAGTTACATCAATAGGAATAAAGTGAATGTAGTAGCAAGAGTACAGTAAATATCAAACACTTGCTGGTTATTTGCACTAATCTCTCTTTCTACAACAGGTGACACAGAGATTTTAAAGTGGACACGTAATTTTGAAAAGCTCTTTAATTTTATTGTTGAAGGCAGGTGGGGGGTACAGTCATAAAACTGCAAACCAATGTACAACAATTGATGTTACATGTTTCAGGGACCTTTACAAGCGGGGTAATTTAGGGTTGGATCCAGCCAGTGTTTTAACTGAATTTTCCCTTGT
>NW_015167071.1:1390498-1401236 GCF_001447785.1 Gekko japonicus
ATAGGTCTCATGGTCTCCTTGTTTCTCACTAGGAGAAAACTTGTTGGATCTAACCCATACACTTTCCTTTGTTGTTGTTGTTGTTGTTGTCGTCGTCTTTGTCATCGTTCAGTCACACAGTTGAGTCTGACTCTTCACAACCCCATAGTTCACATCACACATGGTCCTCCTGTTTTCTGCCGTCCACCAGAGTTTGCTCAATTTCATGTTTGTTGCATGGGTAACACTGTCTAACCATCTCATCCTTTGCCATCCCCTTCTTCTGTTACCTAAAACCTTTACCAGCATCAGGGTCTTCTCCTGTGAGTGCTCCCTTCTCATTTGGTGGCCAAAGTATTTGAGCTTCAGCTTCAGTATCTGGCTTTCCAGGGAACAGTCAGGGTTGATATCTTTTAGGATTGACTGATTTGATCTCCTTGCATTCCAAAGGACTCTAAAGGGTCTTCTCCAGCACCATAATACAAAAGCATCTATTTTTTGGCACTCGGCCTTCCTTATGGTCCAACTCTCACAGCCACACATTACTACTGAGAATACCATTGCTTTGATGATGTGGACTTTTGTTGGCAGGGTGATGTCTCTCCTTTTTATTATGCTGTCTAGGTTTGCCATAGCTTTCCTCCCAAGAAGCAGGTGTCTTTTAATTTCATGGCTGCAGTCACTGTCTGCAGTGATCTTGGATCCCAGGAATGTGAATTCTGTCACTGCTTCCATGACTTCCCCTTCTATTTGCCAAGGAGTGATGGGGCCAGATGCCATGATCTTAGTTTTTTTGATGTTGAGTTTCAAGCCAACTTTTGCACTTTCCTCTTTACAAACTCTTTTTTTTTTAGCAAGCATTATATATATGGTGATATGAATCCAATAAGGTGATGAAGAATCCATCAAAGCAGGAGTGATTTGCAACCTTTCTGAAAGCTGGCCTTGAGGGTACTCACCTAACTTCTTTTGGGAGCATTAGTCCACAATGAAGAAAGTCTGAGATCAAGCAGAGAAAGAGCTCACCTTCCTAACTGATGATAAACTAGTAGAAAATTGTTAGATACGAGACTCGAGGCAGCAGGTGAACAGTGATAACAGTTTTATTGAACGGCTTACAATACCTTGCATCAGACTCAAGCTCATTCCATTCCATACATAACAAAAATAGTTCCAGGTGGTCAGCTGTATTGGTCTGAAGCAGTTGAACAAATTTAGAGTCCAGTGTCACCTTTAATACCAGCAAAGCTTTTTTGTGTGCATGCACACTTTTTCAAATACATTGGAATGGAAAGTAAGAGTTCAAACTTATATCAGAGACTGAACAGCAAACTAATATGTAACACAATGAAGATGTTTGAAGAGATGTGAGGACAAGACTAAATAACAAGCTAAGGTTAGGTCAACAGTTGTTTTGATTTAATTAAGGTGGAAAAACAGTAAAGCTATAAATATGTCAAAATAGGAGATAAATATGTAAAGTATCTTTTCTAATTGTGGGAAATAAACTGAGACTCCATCTCTTCTCAGGTGTGAAAGCAACTTAACAGCATTTTTTTCCTTCTTCTTTGAGGTGGGTGCAATGTTCTATCAGTAAATCATTTCAATATTCCTTGCATTACATTTAGTATTCTAATATACTATTCTGAAAAAAATACACTAAAATACAGAGGATGTATAGTCCTTCTTGTTGAGAATACATATGTGAGGACTGAATGAGTTAGCATATGTAATAGGATAAGAAACCAATATCCCTGTTGAGTCCAGGGGAGGTTTTTGTTCCAAGTGTTGTAATAACTTGTAATTCAGCAATTTCCCTTTCCATTCTGTTCCTGAAGTTCCTTGACAATAAAACAGCTACTTTGAGGTCACCCACTAAATGTTCTGGAAGGCTGAAGTGTTCTCCTACAAGTTTCTCACTCTTTTGATTCCTGATCTTCATCATGTTACATGTTAATTTGCTGTTTGGCATCTGTCTATAAGTTTGAACTCTTACCTTCCATTCCAATGAATCTGAAAAAGTGTGCATGCACACGAAAGCTCATACATTGACTAAACCTTCGTTGGTCTTAAAGGTGCCACAGGACTCTAAATTTGATCTAGTAGAAAAGAGTCCAGTAGCACCTTAAAGACTAAAAAAAATTGTGGTAGGGTATGAGCTTTCGTGAGTCACTGTCCCCTTCTTCAGATAAACTGGAAGATGCTGATGATGCCACACATATTTATATATGAGTCAGTTTTATATTATCTCTCCATATGATAGTATTTAAACTATGTTTAATGGCTGCTTTGGTAATGAAAATCCATAGACTTATCATGATTCATAACTTGAAAAAGTCAACTGATCCCAATTTCTTAGGTTATAGCAAAGAACGTGCCTTATAGTGAGTCAGGACAGTTTATCTAGCCTAATTCTGTCATAGTGGCTTTCCAGGGCCATTCATAGTGCATATCATAGTCCAAATATCTGACAGTGGAATCTTGTTACTAGAAATGCTAAGGCATAACCCAAGGAAGTACTGCATACATGCAAAGTGTGTTTTCTACAACTGAGCTGTGGAAAGACTAAATAAGATTGCCTTATTCACTGTATCCACATCAATTTAGCTCCCCTGATGCCCTTTCTTTTAATTAGCATTTATACAGGAAGATTATTAATCTGCCCACCAGTTTTGTTGACTTTGTTATTTTTTTTGAACTGCACATTTTTTGTTCTACAGATATTTTCCAGAGTCTCCTATCACTTCTATTCCTCCACTGTAGGCAAGAGCCACCAGGGAACTCAGAAAGATTCCTTGTCACCCACCCCCTGCACCATCCAGACCCAAGCTCTGCATCATGAAAACAGATTTTAAGACTTTTCTTGTCCTTGGTCCACAAGGATAACCTGAGCCTCTGGTTAGGGATGGGAACAAACCAGACAACAATCTAAAGTTTATCATGAATTTTGGTTGGTTCTTAGTTCAAAAAACAATGTTCGCAAACTGAAGAACCATCACGAACTTCCATGAATTTTGGTGCAGTTCATGGCAGTTTGTGGCAGTTCGTGGCGGTTCATGAAGACAAAAAACAGTTAAGCAGTGGGGAGTTCAAAGCCATTTAATCCGAACAGCTCAGCAATGGTCCCCACCACTCAGCTATTTGGAAACCCCTGCTGCTCAGCTGTTTGGTTTAAATGACTCCAAGCCATTTTAACCAAATAGCTGAGTGGTGGGACCATCACTCAGCTGTTTGGAAATACCTGCTTTCTGCTCTCCATGAAAAAACTGTGGGGAGCAGAAAGCAGGGGGTTAAACATTAAATGGCTCACAAACTGATACAAACCAGATCGGTTCACAAACCAATCTCCCATTTCATATTGTTTTGTGGTTCAGCCACAAACCATGAAACAAACCACAAAATGTTTCATGCTCATCCCTACCTCGGAACCATCTGTCCTATCCTGTTGGGATCCCTGCATTTCCTTTCTTTTACATCATCTATGTGTAATTCTTATTTATTCTAAAGCTTCCTAGGATGAGGGCAGAGATTGTTACTAAGGCCCAATCGACACAGGTGGTAGAAAAGGGCTGCACCAGTTCAGACTTCAGGCAAGGAATTAAATTTTTAAAGGTTCCTTATGTTAACAATTCCTTGAACACAGCATGCAAATATACTGAAGTTGAACCATTCTCCCTGATGTGCTTTTTTTATTATTGGCATATAACTTTTAAATGGGGGATATGGATTGGAGATCAGACTAGAACTAGGAGCCATTAGAAAGCAGAAAACCTCAGGAATTAACACAAGCAGCCTGACCTTTCTCACACAACCTCAGGTGCTATGATTGTACAATATACACATCAGACAGAACGTAAATCTAGGTACAAGACCACCATGCTAGCCCACTCCACAGGTGTCTCTGTGTCCAACAATCTAAACATGATCAGCTCACAGTACAAACTGTAACCTTTAATTAAAAAGTACGTGCCTGTAGACTGTTAGAACACCTGCATTATCCATTTACCCTTCAGGGATTAGCCTCTCTGTGGCATCTCCATGTTCTTTCATGTAGTAAACCTACTGTGTTTTTTTTTTAAAAAAAAAATACTAATTTATTCCCCAGTCAGTATTGGTGATTTGCAATGCTTGAGGCTGTCTCCTTGTTTACAGATACATAGTTTTGTCCACCCAGGAATAAAGCAAACGGGTCTTATTTCCTTGCTTTTATCAGCACATCAAGCATGACACCTGTTCCATACCAGACATGCATATTTTATTTCCTTACAAAACTGCTGAGACAAATTCCATGCTGAGACAAATTCCCCAAGTAATCTCTCATTTCCTTTGGTTACTGATGTGTATTCAGCAAGGGCGATCAACTAACTGGGGACAGAAGGGAAAGAAATGCACTGCTTTTTTTTAGCAAGTAGTTCTGCCAGGCCAGTAGAAATAAGTCTGGGACTTGTAATGTCCATTCTTGCTCTTTTCTAAGAAGAAATTGCAGATTTAAAATAAAGAAAGAAAGAAATTTTTCCCCCAAAGCCTAATTGGAATTTTAACAATACACTAGCAGAAGCAAGAAAACAATTTATGATAATTCATGTCCATTAGGGCTATTTCATCATTCATTCATTCAAACATGCATATGCATTATCTGATCTAGAAAACTGACAGTGCAACCCTAAGAAGAGTTACACCCTTCTAAAAACTTATTGACTTGAACAGATTTAGAAGAATGAAAGTCTGTATAGGATTGCACCGTTCAAATATCTTCCCCTGCAAAAAACAAAGACAGAGAATTCTAAAGGAAGGGACACTATTTTTCCAGATTTAAGTCTATTTTGCAATGGTGCATTCCCGCTAGCTTGCCAGATGCTGGAAGGTATATGTAGAAGCATATTTCATCTGTGACAGATAAAGGAATGGCTCACTCAGAATATATAACCCTAAGTATAAAGAAGTGCTGACTGAGCAGACTGCCCTCACTTCTTCAGATCAAGAAGTTTTAGGCAGTGATATGGACACCACAAGAATAATGCTGAGACAGTGGAGAAATTATGCAAAATTCTTGGTGCACCCAGGAAGATGACAGCTGTTCACATGAAGACAAAACTCAAAACTATATCCTTCAAATCCCTAAGAGCCTAGCAAAACAGGGCATGCTGCCATACTTTCACAGAATCATAGAGGTGGGCCATCCTAAGCAGGCCTGTTCAGAGTAGCACTCAGATGTATTCAGTGGAGCTTGCTCCCAGGAAAGCAACTTTAGGATTGACATGTGTAACATGTTTGCAAACAGGTGCATCATACAGGTGTGCTTTATCAGTGTGATGTTCCCTCTTGCATGCAAATCAGCAATAGGGTACTTAGCTTGGGTTCCTGCTTTTAGGTTCACACATCAGAGACAGGTGTGTTCAAAACAACACCTTTTATTAGCAAGAAGATACAGGTTTCAAAACATTGGAGCTCATGCAGTCTACAATTCTAACTAATAAACAAAACTAAGGAAAAGGGACTCCCGCCCATGAGACTAAACCAACACACTAACATCAGAGGGAGGGCACAGATTGCTCCATTGTAATTTATACAACAAACACACCACAATCAGAGAACTGGGATTGGATTCAGATCCCTGGATCTACATCTGGGTTTGCCTATACCATGGTCCTTTTAACCCCCAATGTATAGTTTTCACCACCCCCTTTTAAAAACACTTCTGCTTTATTCAGCTAATTTGGGGCATTTTCCAGATCTTTCTTGCCTGTCTGTGGCTCCAATCTTGAGATTTAAGTATCCACAGATTTCATCATGCTCAGATATATCAATACTATATGATGACAACTCATGCATCACTAAATGGCCAAACAGTGATCCACGTACTTACCAAGACCCCTGCCATAAGCTTGTCCAATGCAACATAAATTATTCCCTAAGCAGATATTCATTTTCAAATTGTTGTGAAGTGTACTATATGTGCCTAAACTGCATAATGTTGGAGGTACAGTTGGTACTGAACACAGGAACTCTAATTCAGGAAGATAAAACTGCTGTCAAATCCTCAACTACTTCTACAATTTAACTTCCAGCTTCCTTTAGCTTTCAATGAAATCTTGCAGGTGGGCAATGGGAGGCATGAATAGAATTAAACCAGTTAGCAGTTTGTGTAGAATACTATATAGAGCCAAAAGGACTGTGAGAAAAATGCGGTTTCTCAGCCTAAATGTCATTATTGCTTAACTTTATTGTTCTCATTTTTTAAAAAGATTTGTGGGGTGTTAAGCAGCACATGTTCATTAGTAACTTTAATTCAACCTGCACTCAAATCCACTTGGAGAAAGAATCACTGTTGGTTGCTGCCTGAAGAAGTACCCAGATAACTAAAAATAATGCATCACATTTTCCATTTTTGTTGAAGACAAATGTGCTAAAATCCTTTAAAAACAGAAGAGGAGCCAGGTTGGATGATACCAATTGCCTCTCCAGCATCCTGAACCAAATGCATCAGAAAGCTCACAAGAAAGAGCACTAAAGTCAATGCTTCCTCTACATATTGCATCCCTCAGTGACTGACATTCACTGCGTCTGGACAGGAAGGCTCAGATCCACCAGTAATTTCCTTGCTTTTTCTGACCCACTGCAGCCCCAAATGCTATTCTTAGGGGACAGGGGACCTCCGAGAATAACATGAGGGAGGAAGCAAAGGTTTGGAGGGGTGGGAACTGGCAAAAATGGTCCCCATCCATCTACAGACATCTGATAGATCTAACCCAGAGGTTCAGTTTAGTCAGTATAGTTGTAGCCATTGATGGACCTATCCTCTGAATTTCTCAAGTCCCCCTTTTAACTCCTAGAATCAAAGTTTTCAAGTTTCATGACCGAAATCTCACTTTTTAAAATAACTAAACACTGGCTAGGTCTCACCTTTAACAACAGGTGTGTATTTTATTTAAGAGTACAAAGTCACAAGTGCACCAAAGATTTTTATATTTGAGTGACTCATTCTAGAGTGACTCAGATACTGCCTCCTTCCAAACAATAAACTTCAGTATACCTATATGCAATACAGTGAAATGCTGGGAAATTAATTGGATAATACTGTTGCTATTATAAGGAAATTTTGATATAAACAAGGGCAGAAACACACTACCCATTATTTCAGAAAATGCTGAAGCGAAGTACTAAAATACTTTCTGATTTGTACAGAGGTAAAACTACTGCAAATCAACAATGGGAACATAAAAGCGAGAGACAATATTAGAATTTTCCAAATTTGTAAAACATTTTTAAAGCCATACTTAGCGTACCATATATTTCTACAATGGCTTGTGCCTTTTCTTTGGCATTAATATTGTTCAGAAATAAGGTGTTGGAGATGAACAATGCAATTCTACGCAGAGCTGGTGGTGGAAAGTGCCATCAAGTTGCAGCTGGCATACAATGACCCCATAGTGCTTTTAAGGCAAGAGGTGGTTTGTCATTGCCTACCCCTACAGAGTAACCCTGGAACTCCATGGTGACCTCTCATTAAAATCCTAAGCAAGGCTAACCCTGCTTGGTTCCCATAATCTGAAGAGACCGAGTGAGCCCGGGCCACCCAGAGTCACACCCTTTTAAATCCACTGAAATCAATGAGGAGTGCACTGTTAGCAAGAGGGTTGCCAACTCTGGGTTCAGAAATTACTGGAGATTTTGAAGGGTGGAATCTGAGGAGGGTGGAGTTTGGAGAGGGGAAGGCACTCAGCAGGATATAATGCCATAAGAGTCATCCCTCTAAAACAGCCACACACACCCCCCAGGGGAACTTATCTCAGTAGTCTGGAGATCAGCTGATTCAAGGAGATCCCCAGGTCCCTCCTGGAGTTACCTGAAGCTTCCCTTTAGAGAAGCCAGCATGACGTAGTGTTTAACAGCAGTGGACTCTAATCTGTAGAACCAAGTCTGATACCCCACTCCCCCACATGAAGACTACTGGGTGACCTTGGGTAAATCACTGTTCTCTCAGAACTCCTTCAACCCCACCTTGAAGTATATGGAACCTGTCTCTTTAAGAGACAGGCTTAGGTCCTAAGTGGAACGCCCTCTCTTGACATGAATGGATGTGTCTTCTGGAATATGCTAGGTTTTTTTTTAAAACCAACAATATTTATTTAGAATAAGTTGTACATGAAAAAGAGAAGAAGAAGGTTGAATTACAAAGAAATCTGAACATTTACAATACGAAGAGTATATCAAAAAAAGAAAAAACTTATTTACAGCATTACTCATAATACAATGGTTATGAACCATATACTATGAGTTGGTTTTTTGCAATAGAAATTGTTTCCCAAGTAAATTTGTCAATCGCAATCTTGTCTAATATCGGGTTCCATTTATTCAAAGTGTCATAAAAATCACAAACATTTTGCCTTTCAGAGTTATAGATGGAGAACTTTTCTAACAAAAACAATTCCCAAACTTTGTGTAACCATTGTACAGTAGTAGGTATTTTGGTGTTTTTCCATCGTTTTGCAAGAACCATCTTGGCAGCTGTAAGTAAAACATTTATTAAACTTTTAACCCTCGAGGTATATGTATCAAGAGTCCATAAATGTAACAGGATTAAAGATGGATCTAAAGGTATACTATACCCTGTTAGATCTTCAATTCATGCTATAATTAGCTTCCAAAATTTTTGTATGTGTACACAACTCCACCATAGATGAAAGTAATCGGCTTTTTTGCCACAAAGTTTCCAGCGTAGCATAGATGTATGGCCATATATATGTGATAATCTGGCTGGCGTTAAGTACCAACGCATTAAAGTTTTAATTGACGCTTCTTGTATGTATAAAGATATTGAAATTTGTGATTGCGTTTTCCATATGGTCTTCCATTGATCTTCAGTGAGCTCTTTCTGTAAATCCTTGTGCCATGCCTGTTGATAGGTATGTATCTTAGGGGCAGTCGCAGTTAAAAGGTGTTGATAAATTTTTGCAATAATAGCTTTCTTTTTATATGGGTAAGTCAGAAGTTTTTCAAAATTTGTGGTGAGTTTTGATATAGTTTGTTGAAATTCCGTACTCATAATCAGATGTCTTACCTGTAAGTATTCAAACCATTGTACCTGTGTTTTGTATTTCCTTTCTAGGTCTATTTTGGATAAAAGTTTGTCTTTATGAAGGACGTCCATAATTCGTGTAATATTAGCTTTTTTCCAGTTTTGGTAAGTATTTTTTTCCTTTGCCGGTGTGAACCAATTTTGGCTCTGGAATATGCTAGTTAGAACTAGGTTGGTTGGCAGTTCCAGCCCTTGTTAAGTCTAAGTTGTTCCCTGATTTGCTGTTCTGCACATTAAAGAAGGTTTTGAAGACATCCTGCCTGCTGCATCTCTCTGATCTTAGGGCAGACCATTTACCCACCTCCATAGTGAGTACACTTTCCAGAGGAGACACACATCTACCTCACAAACAATGCTCCCTCTAAGCTGTGGAGTCTTGTGAGCAAAAATTCTACTTGGTGAGCTACTGACATTACAGTTGTGAGAGGGTGACTTGACCACTGCATGAATTAGTTTGCTCTGAAGCCCTCCTTCCTGAGCTAAGACAAAAATGTGTGAGCTGGAGGCTAAAAAACTGTGAGCTAGCTCACACCAACTCAGCTTAGAGGGAACACTGCTCACAAAGTGCCTGTTGTGGAGAGATGAAGGGAAGGAGATTGTAGAGGTGTTTTGAGACTCCTTAAGGTAGGGAAAAGAGGGGTATAAAAAGCCAACTCTTCTTCTTTACCTGGAGGTTGGCAACCCTATGTAATGGGTATACTTAGCCTCACAGAAAAAAAAAGAGTACAGTAGATAACAGAATGCTCCACAGCCCAATAATAAAGCTAGTAGTGTGTGATTCAGTATAGCTTACCCTGGGTCCTCAATTAATGTATGCTAATAGGGAGCATGTATATAGCCTACTCTGGACAGGGTCAGCTCCTCCCCTTTAAAGGGAAGCTTCAGGTAACTCCTGCACCCGGCCTTCTTCTTAGAGCCTTGGGTGTGGTGACTATGGTCAGCAGTGTCATTTCCAACTTACACCTGTTCTCTCTTTTCGGTCACAGGGACCTCATTTCTTTGTCACATATCTTATTAGCCTAGGCTGAGCCTTATTTTCCCCCACTTAGTTCAGATTCCCCTTCACTGCTCCCAAACGCTTTTGGGACATTTGCCAGAAAAGGAAATGGAAAGACCAGATTCTGTCCACCCCCACTTAGCATCCCCCCTCACACACCTTAAGTAAAAAAACCCCCAAACCCTGTTGTTCTAGGCTGTGAGCCCAGACCGTGTCCTCTAAACCTTAGTCACCGACTCACCAAAATCATTCTGATGCATTCAGAACAGCTTTAGCATCTAACCCCAGGCCCTGCCCAGATACTGGAATTTTTAATTTCAAGAGTCAGAAACATCTAGGCTATACTACTATCATCTATCTATATATCTAATACCGAAGTCGCCCCCTGTTGTGCGGATACTTAAATCTGCACATCGGGGGGACCTGGGGGGGGAGGGAGAGTTTTGGGTACACGTGGGGCGGTCCCCACGTCTGCACAAAAATCAGAAACCCTGAAAAAAAAATCGGGGGGATGTTTAAATCCCCCCGAAACTGGCAGAGCATCCCCTGCGCATGCGCAGGGAACGCTCTGCACACTTCGGGTTGAGGGAGGGGAAAATAGCTTCAGTGCTGGGTTGGGGGGGAGGGAAACAGCGAGGGGCGAGCGGTTTCCCACTCGCCCCTCGTTTCAGTGCCGGGTTGGG
>NW_015167071.1:1401428-1468968 GCF_001447785.1 Gekko japonicus
GGCGATGGGGGGGGAGATCAAGGGGGGTGGAGGACAGGGAGGAACTGGCAGGATGGGGGGGTACTTACCTCCTCCTGCTGCTTCCTCCTCTGCCTCCCCCCCTGCGAGTATCGCGGGTCCACCCCTTGTCTATACATATAAAAGAAAATCCCCTCACCGTAAAATCAACGCCCAGGCCAAACCACTGGACCTAGAGACACCAAATTCGGGGATAACACTCCTACCATGGCGTAGGTGCTCACTAAGAAGGGCTTTTTTAGAAATTCGACCCCTAAGTGGGTCAAAAGGGGTAAAATGTGCTCCACCCATTGATTCCTATGCGGCTGCCAGGTAGCTGCCTCCCTGCACCCCCCACTCTCTGATTGGTCAGCTGCAGAGCTCAGGGTTCTGAGGTAAAAAAAAAACCAGTTACAGGGGACTGCAGAGAGCTAATGACAGTTGAGGAAATCAGAAGTGGCCAACAACCACCTGTGAGGTTGTGAGAAATGAAAAAAGGGACTTCTGATAAAGAAAATCTTGGATACCTTGCTTTAAACCGTAGTAGAAAAATATTGCTTGAAATCAGTTGATTAATGCTTATTTTGAAACCAGACAGTAGGCCTGCACAAACAACCCAAAATTGAGAATAGGGACTTCTGGTCATGAATCATATAAATCCGGAAGTGCTTGGCTACATATAAAAATATAGTATCTGAACCTAAATGTTTGAGCAGGCTGGCTTAAAGAAAGAGGAGCCACTCTGGAGGGAGAGTTGACTGTTGGCTGGGGAGCAAGAGCACTATAGGGGTGGGGGTGCTATCTCAGCAGACCCTCTGGAGGGAGAAGCAGAAGCACTATAGGGGTGGGGTAACTTTTAGACCACAAGATATGCTATCTCAACAGACCTTCTGGAGGGAGAGTTGATTGTTGGCTAAAAAGCAGAATGGCATGTGATGCCTCTAGCCGAACGGGATTGGAAGTCTGTACGTTTTGGTCACCAGCCAGTGGGGGCCAAGACAGGGTTCTTTTATTTTCCACAACCCTCCGGGATAGTATATATATATCTGTTGATTAACTCAATTCGGTGTGTTCAGTTCTCTGAGCTGGGCACCCTGCTTGCAAGCTGTGAACTCAATAAAATATTCTGCTTCATTGAAAGAAGTCTGTCTCCAGAAGCTCGTTATTGGTAAGAAATAATTGTGTTGATAACAAGGTGAAGCAAAGCTGCTGGCCCAGCCTCTCTTATTGCTTCCAACACACTCCCCCCACCTCCTACACCTAACAGGTGGTTGTTTGTCAGGTGCAGCCCCACCTCCACAGTGGCTTCTAATACTCCTCCCCCTCCTACACTGGACAGGCAGCTGCCTGTCAGGTGTAGGAAAGGAGGTGGGATGGCTTCCAACACACTCACCCCACATCCTACACCTATCAGGCGGTTGTCTGTCAAGTGCAGCACCAGTTGCGGGGCGCTTAAAGCCACAAGGCAGCCCGCCCCAACAGTAACGCCTTAGTGATCCTGCCGGCTCCGCCTCCACAGTGGCTTCTTAGCACTGCTGCTGGCCCAGCCTCCCCAATGCCTTTAAATATAATCCCCCCGCCCAACACCAGACAGGCCAGTGTCTGTCAGGTGTAGGAGCAGGGCCAGGGTATTAATGTTTATGGGGAGATAGGAGCCATTTCAATGCGTGCCTCCCTCATGAACCTGAAGAAATGTCCACCACATCACCACTCCCTCACACCAACTCCCCCTCACACCTCTCACCTCTTACTGCTCCCAAGAAAGCTCCTGTCAAACGTTGAGCCAGATACACCAACGCTACAAGGAGGAGGCAATTTAGGAATGTGGCAAACACATTTGCACATAGCGTTCCTGCCGTGCACTGAGCTGCACAGGCCAAATACCAGCAAGATCACCCTGAGGTGCTCAGAACAACACAGTCTCCATATGAGCAAAGTATAACTTTAAGTTGCAACCTTACACAGATAGATTATGAGGTCAACAAGGAAGACAACGAGGAATAGACTGAGGTGAGACAGCAGGCCCCATGACAGATTTGGGTTTGCCTTTGCATAAAGTCCAAAATGGCCATGCAGTTGCTCAGTAATGCTGTGGATTTGCAAATATTAAACATGGAAAATAAAATCTAAATTTGTTCTCTGTTGAAGGATCAGAGAGTCCTCAGAGGAAAAGGTGCCATGGAATTACCTTGCAAATGGGTCTCGAAGGTTGTAATAAGTTTAGAAGCGGATCCTCCTGATAAGTATAGTCCAGTTAGAACTTGATCCCACTTTAAAAAGTGTGAGAACTGCTGCTTTAATAAAAAGGAATAAAATCAGCATATATGCAGCTTGTTTTGCCTCAGTGACTACCTAGAGTTGCCAGCCTCTGTGTGATAGCTGACAGGAGGGGGCAAGGCCTCACCAGCAACATAGTGATGTCATTGACGATGTGCTGATGTCACTTCTGGTTGAACCACAGGAACTTACATCATCATGTTGAGACACTGGCAATCACCCCTCTCACTGCCATTTTTCTCCCACCAGTCAAGGGTACACCGGGAAGCCACCCAGTGATGATAAAGACCAAGGCTTCAAGTATGGCCTTTTACCCTTTTTGAACTGTCCCTATATTTGTGCTGAAATGCAGGGCTCAGTCTTTCAACAAGCCTACTTCTTTATTTAGGAGAACACTTCACTGTTGGATAAATTCATTTGAGTGGAAGCTCACACTGGGAGATCTCCCAGGTCTTACAGATCTTGAATTTGTGTTGCACCTGATGCCCAAATTCTAGTTAACTTCCACTCTGATCAGAATGGCTAAGACAGGATGATGATAAAGTAAAATGAAGATCATATATTTTGAATGAGAGCTATTTAGACCCTCCCCCACTCCCTTGTTCCATTAATTGTCAGTAGTTGGTGACTCTTCCTAGTGGAAGGGAGGGGGGAGGTGTGTGTCTGTGTGTAAAGAGAGATTAAAACAAAGCTGTGCTGATTTAAACAAAGTTAAGTTGCATCAGTCAGTTTAATTAGGTCACGAGCCATTTGGTGGATTGATTTCTTAAAAAACAAAAGGAGAAGAGTGGGAAAGAGAAGAACGCCATGGCACTCTGATAGGGAGGGAAGACTCCATTTTCAATAATATCCAGGGGCAGCTAGAACACAGCAAAGGAAGAATCCTTGTAAGCCTCATTGATTTACAAAGTAGAGATTAACATTCTTTCTTCTAGTCTGCCATAGGGAAGGAAATCAAAACAATGCCAGCACATTCTCAATTCTGGGAAATGGAAAAGATTTATTTTTAACATTTCACATACAGGAATACATTTTAATGGATTTTTTTAAAAAAATAAATAAGACAACTTACACTGAACTTAGAGAATGTATAAAATCAACATAAAAACAGCATAATACTAATGAGGATGAATCACTTATATTTGGATTTTTGCAAAGAAAACTTGAGGAGGGATGAAGAACTTCCAAAGATCTGAAAGTCCATTAGCCCTTGTGTGTTAGATTCTGCTATTTTTACATGAGGTGTGATTGGGCCCTTATATATTTTTGAATTCTTTGTTAATAAATACATGTATCTTTGTACATACTATAGATATATTAAGCTTTTATTGTTGGCCCTCTTTTCTATTTGACTAACCTTTTCAGGTTCTGGATCCCAGGTTTCTTGGTTCAGTTCCCCCCCCCCTTTTGAGCACAACAGAGGACCACGTCCACAATGGATGGATAGGGACACAAAGAGAAGCAAGGCTTAGGAATACAAGGCACTGCTTAGAATTAGCAACTTAACAATGTAGACCCAAGCAGAGGAAAGGAAAATGAAAACTGAACATTTGGCAAATATTTCAGGGCAAGCAGAGACAGGGATGAGATGAGGTAGTACAAACTTGTGATACAAGCGGCAAATTTTGTTGTGCTACTGCAGACTAACATGGCTACTCACCTATAACTATGGTTTCAGGTTGAAACAATGGTCATTTCCATTGGAAAAAGCAAACTTGTCTATGTACATTGTAAATAAATATATTTTCTTGCTATCTCTCAACGATTAGACAGGTATAAAAGGGGATTAGGCAGATTCATGGAGAATAGGTCTTGGCGCCTGTGCTTTATGTGTTTGCTCTCCAGGCAAACTGGTTGGCCACTGTGTGAAACCACTAAGTACAGAAGGAACACTATGTCTGGGGCAGTGATGCTCTGTATTGTTAGTGCTTAGGGGGCAACAGTAGGAGGGCCTCTGGAGCTCTGGCTCTGTTCGTGGGCCTCCTGATGGCACCTGGACTAGATGGGCCATTGGCCTGATCCAGCATGGCTTCTCTTGTGTTCTTATACTGGACTAGATGGTCAGATCCATCACAGCATCTCATATTCTTATGGTGACTATGAATTCTCTTTTACCAAATAGTTATTGCCATGGGGATTTAAAAGGAATAATTGTGGCTTTCCAGTTTGGGGCTGTGATTAGGACTGTACACAATCTGGCATGCTCTGAAGTAATGTTTCATAATACAGCACTGGAATACAGCCAATTTGAAGAGGGTTGTTTTTTGTTTTTGTTTTTTGCTGCAACGATGCTTACAAAACTAAGTTGATACAAACACATAAAAGAAGCGGAAGTTGTGCTATTAGTGGGCAAATCAACCTCATTTGATCTTATGTGTCTGTGGAACTGTCTATGCCAACAACAACAAAAATGCCTCACCCCCCCCCCTTTTGAGACAACAAATATGTACTGAAAGTATGAAACGGAAGTGCTTGCTGTACCAAATTCAGTCTGAAGTTTACAATAAATGAGTTAATGGTTCTAGAGTGATTTTCCACTGCTCCTTCAAAACTGAGTTGTTTTAATTGTTTCCCTCTCTTCTTATTGCTTATCTGTCATTTAAAGTTAAATGATAATTGTCTGAAGAGGAAGTTGTTCATCTTTGGTGGCATATCTGGATTACTATGTGTTGCAGGACCAAACTAAGAGGTAAGTGAACAGTTGACTTGGATACAATGCCCTTGAACAAAGTACACAAGCTAATGATTTGAGCATGGAGTATTGTATAAAATCATAATTAGCAACAATATTTTGTTAATAAGACATTTATTTATTTATTTATTTATTATATTTATAACCCGCCCTCCCCTCAAGCGGGCTCAGGGCAGCTCACATTGCCTGGCACAATGTGCCAAGATTCATATACAGTTCAAACTTTTAAAACTTAACATTTAACACTGTTAAAACATTTAAAACATTTAAACAATCGGCAATTGCCAAATAAAGTTCACTCAGTAATTAGCAACCAAGATGGCATGACATGTCATGCAGGCTCAGGCGATTACATTATCCTAGGCGGTTTGTCTCGATCTCACTGCAGCCAGCCTCCCCCACAGATATTAATAGTGGTCATTGATGGTAATGTGATGGTAATGTGGGCGGCTCCTAGTTGAAGGCCTAGTGGAAGAGCTCCATCTCGCAGGCCCTGCGGAACTGCACAAGATCCTGAAGAGCCCTGATCTCCTCCAGGAGCTCATTCCACCAGGAAGGAGCCGCCACTGAGAAGGCCCTGGTTCTAGTAGCCGCAAGCCTGGTGTACCTCAGTCACTTTTCTTACTTGAGTCGAGCACTCCATACAATTTAATTGATGATGACAACAGGTAGGCACAATGGGAAATGTTAGAAAAGGTGTGACTAAGGTGAGAACATAATAGAAGTTTATAAAATTTTACATTGGGTGTAGAAATGAAATAGAGAGAGCTTTTACCCTTTTTATGTGGTCTACATGGACACCTAGGAAATGGGGAAGAGCATTCTCTCTCTTCAATCCATGGGTTGTGTTCCACAAAACTCTGTGAAATTTGATGGAGATTGGCAGAATGAAACTCCTGGATTAAAGGCAGAAGAAATCCTTACTGGGGAGGAGCTTGAGGATGTCACTTCTTAACTTACTGTGAAAAACTTGAATTGATTATTTGATCTCCTGTTAATCATAACAGTACTGCAAAACACAGGCTACAATGAAGGCTAAAATGAATGCAATGTTCCAGAAAGTTGTTCTAGAAATATTGGAAGAATGCTGCTGATATTTAATGAAAATGATAATTGTGCCTTTCCTGACAGCCCTATAAAAATAGTAAGTGGAGACCTGCAAGAAACTTCCAGGATGGTTATCCCATTCCTCACACCTTTGCTCCCCCCCCCTCTCCACCTACCTCTCTCACCCTCTTTCTTCCTTCTGCTCCACATTTTATTACTCTCTACCTCTCCTCCATGCGTGCCACTTCCTCTCTCTTTATGCCATCTCATCATTCTCTTTGTTTTTTTGCCTCCCCTCCCCATCTCTTTTTCTGCCCCCATCACTCTCCCAGCCTCCTGCCTGCTTCCTCCCCCACCCCACACAACAGCAGCAGCAGCAGCAGTGGTGGCAGTGCTCCCAGCCACCCACCTGCTTCCTCTCTCCCTACAGCAGCAGTGGCAGCTCTCCAGGAATCAAAATGGATCTCCCAGCTAGAGAGATCCATTCACCTTAGGGCTGCCAGCTCCAGGTTGGGAAATTCCTGGAGCTTTGGGGATGGAGCTTTGGGATAGTGAGGCTTGGGGAGGCAAGCAGCCTCAGCAGGGTATAATGCCATAGACTCAACCCTCCAAAGCAGCCATTTTATCCAGGGTAACTGATCTCTGTCACCTGGACAACAGTTGTAATTCTGGGTGATCTCCAGCCCTCACCTGGACGCTGGCAATGGTAGTTCTTGTGGATGAAATGGCTGGTTTGGAGGGTGGAGTCTATAGCATTATACTGGTCCCCTCCTCAAACTCCACCCTCCCCAGGCTCCACCCTCAAATTTCCAAGAATTTCCCATCCTGGAGTTGGCAACCCTATTTCCTTCCCACCCAACAACCAATCTACCTTTATCTGCCTTTACCTGTCTTCAGCTTTCCGTCTCTACCCCCCTCCCTCACAGCCTCTACCTAGTAAAATTACAGTCTTTCTCCACAGTGGGGACCAAAGCAGCTTACATTATTCTTTCCTCCGTTTATCTTCACAACAACCCTGTGAGGTTGGTTAGGCTGAAAGTGTGTGAGTGGTCCAAAATCATCCAGTCAGCTTCCAATGCAAGATGGGGATCTGAACCTGGGTCTTGCAGACTGTACTTTGAAGCTCTAACTGCTGCACCACACTGGCTTTCATAAGGTGGCTGCTTTTGAAGAGTAGTAAGCAGCCAGGACTAGTTGAGTTACGCAAGTCAGGTGATATCAAGTCACCCAGAGGGTGCTGCCTAGGAATGCCAGCCTCCAGTTTGGACCTGAGAATCCCCTGGAATTATTGCTCATCTCCAGACTACAGAGATAACTTCCCATGTAGAAAATGGATGCTTTGGAGGGTGGACTCTATGGCATTGTACCTCACTTAGGTCCCTGTCCTCCCCAGGGTCCACCCCAAATCTCCAAGAGTTTCCCAGCCTGGATCTGGCAACCTTACTCCCCCCTCCCATGCACTGCTGGTGGCCAGGGGGGACCTGGCAACCCTAAACAGCTGCCAGGTCTAGGGTTGCCAACCTCCAAGTGGGACCTGGAGACCCCTCAGAATTGCAATTGAACTCTAGACAGCATAGATCTGTCTCTGTGACATTATACCCAGCTGAGGGCTCTCCCTTCCACAAACACAGCCCTCCTTAGAGTCCACCACAAAACCTCTAGGAATTCTCCAGCCTGGCACTGGCAACTCTTGTCAGGCCTGGCCTGATGGATCCCTCCCTCAAAGGCCAAAATAGGTCTGGAAAGGGCCTTTCCCCCTCCCCCTGCCTTTAACTGACAGAGCCAGTTACAAACCTCCTCCCCCAAGAATATTCTAATCTCTCACTGTTGTTGCCTGCAGTAGACCCTTGTGGAGGCCATTTCAAAAGGTATTGGAGGGAATTCAACCCTCCCCAAGTTTTTAAAAAAACTTTTTGGATTTTTCCCCCAGAAAAAGCTGTTGGGGGAGAGTGAGCCCTGTGCTGCCCCAGTCAGCGTTATCTGTAGTTTAGTAAAACTGCTCTGTATCTTTAAGACTTCTTGCACCTGGGAATTGTAGTTCACAGTTAGGGGTCCCAGAAGCTTCCCTCTGACTGGCTCATTAAGAGTAATTTCCTGAGCTCAGAGGCGCAAAGATAGGAATTTTATTGTTCTTTTCCGTTACTTTGTCCATCAACCCTTACTGCAAGGAGAGGTGAAGCCCATCTCTTTCTCACCATGGCCATAGGATTGACCTAGATCAGAAAGATGTAACACTCTATCCAGCTATCAGTTCGATTGTGAGTAAATGATCTACTGAATGCATGTGAAATTAAATAATAAAGACGATTTAAGCTCTCTTCAGTGGCTGTGCGTTGACTCACACCTGGAAAAGTGTTTTCCTCAGCTGCAAAGCTCACGCTAGACAGGACAAGTCCTCTTTAGTTGTTGTAGATTTTACGGGCTGTATGACCGTGATCTTGGCACTGTAGGACCTGACATTTCACCAGCTTCTGTGACTGGCATCCTCAGAGGTATAACACAAAAAGATGAGAACTCTCCGTGTCAAGGTGAGAAGAAAAATGGTAGGCAGGCAATTTATATCTACTCAGGAAGGTGGGGTAGGACTGAGTCATTATCTTGTAGGAGTTCCCCAGGCTGTGACATGCTAATGGAGGAGCTTTCCTGAGGAGGTTCTTTCGCATATGGATTGGCTGTTGAAATTCTAATCTTATCTGTAGTGCTATTGTAAGATGGAGATCATTTTGTATTTTTCAGGACAGGAAACCATGCCCTATTTATTTACCACAGCCATACAGCCCGGAAAATCTACAACAACTAATGAACTCTGTCTGTGAAAGCCTTCGACAACATAGTGAGCCCTCTGATGGCAGAAATAAGTGTCAGCACCCAAAAGGGACTTTGGCTATTAGATATATAGATAAGAGCCTTCCCTCCCAAGAGCAGCAAGAATGGGGAGGGAGGAAAGGGAGAGAGGAATGACCCCCAGGTCACAGTTGGTCTGCAGTTAAGGTTGCCAGACCCCCAGTAAAAATGAGGTTCCCCCGCTGCTAGGCCCTGCACCCCCAGCTCCAATCAGCTGGTTATGGGGGGGGGGGACTTACAAGTAGAAAGAGGAAGGCCCAGGCATGTCACCTGTGTTGCACTGGAAGTGATAGCATCACACCAGCAACGTCTGGGTGATGCTCTGGGATTTGGGCAAAAACTCTCAGGTAGAAGCAATTTTTATCATTGAGTTTTGTCCCAACACCAGAGTGTCACAGCAATGGTGCAGTGTAATAATATCACTTCCTATGTGACACCAGCAACGTGGCCTGTGCCTTCTTCTTTCTCCTGGTAAGTCCTACCATCTCCTGCCAGTTGCCAGGAAGGAGCTGGTGACCCTATTTGCAGTGCATCTGCCCTTCAAACTTGAAAGGGACTATTTTAAATAGGAAGACATGGCCACTACACTGTGGACCAGCTATGAACATAGAAAGGCTTCCCATCCCACTTCCAGATCTTTCTAAAATGTATTAGGAGAAAAACATCAGAAGCAGGAAATATCAGGAAATCCTTCCACAATATTGCCAGTATTCACAGTATTCATAGTTTGGCATTGTGGTTAAGAGCAGCGGACTCTAATCTGGAGAACCAGGTTTAATTCCCCACTACTTCACATGCAGCCAGGTGGGTGACCTTGGATCAGTCACAGTTCTCTCAGAGTTGTGATCTCAAAAGCAGCTCTCTTAGAGCTCTCTCAGCCCCACCTACCTCACAGGGTGTCTTTTGTGAGGAGAGGAAGGGAAGGAGATTGTAAGCCACTCCAAGTGAAGGGCAGGGTATAAATTCAATCTCTTCTTTTTCTTCTTCAATCTGATATAGGCAATATTGGACATTGTATTAGTTCAGCAATATCTGATTGCATAACCTTTGACCAGGATTGATCCATCCATCAATTTAAGCCATTGCCTATATGATATGGAGGTGGGGGGAGCTCTGTCTATAGGTATACTTTCAAAACTCTCCATATCTGAATTTTTCCCCAGTTGTTGAAGCTCTGATTTCCCTGGGCTGTAGCCACACAGGAATTTGGCCCAATATAGCTGCTTTTCCCTAAAGGATTTAACCAGCCAGGTCACACAGCCACATCTGGCAGCCGTTCCCCAGTCGTACTAACCCCGTCATAAGAGGAGTTGGAGACAGACTAAATAGACAGTAGTTGAATCCACGCATTCATCCTGCATTTCTGGATGTCTGAACTCCCCTGGTGTGTGCTCAAACTGGTCTGGAAGTATGAACCTTTCGTTCCAGCTTTGCCATTCTGATTTTGTTTTTGTTTTGTTTTTAAAAATGGTAGAGAATAATCACACAGGTGCCCACGCACACCCAGGAAATTTCCAAAAAAAGGTCAAAGGTTGTTTTTTTTAAACAAAGAAATAAGACCAGACCACATGCTCTGTGGTTGACGTGCAGCACTAATCTGAATGGTCAACCATGGAAGAAGTGTGCATTGCATTATTTTCCCAGTCCTATTCCTATTATATTAGGAGCTGCGGTGGCTCAAGTGGTTAAGATGCTGAACTGCAGGCTGTGGAAGGTCAGTAGTTCAGCAGTTCAAGACCCGAGTTGCCGCATAACGGAGTGAGCTCCCATCTCTAGTTCCAGCTCCTGCCAACCTAGCAGTTCGAAAGCAAGAAATTGCAAGTAGATAAATAGGTACCACTTCGGTGGGAAGGTAACAGCATTCCGTGCGCCTTGGTGTTTAGTCATGCCAGCCACATGACCACGGAAACGTCTTCGGACAGTGCTGGCTCTGCGGCTTTGAAACGGAGATGAGCACCGCAACCCTAGAGTCAGACTCGACTGGCTTTCAAGCAAGGGAAACTTTACCTTTACCTTTATTCCTATTATAGTTGACTAGGAAAAAGGCCCGTTGTGGAAATAAATACAACGGCCTCTAGAAAGAGGCTCTGGGCGGGTGCCCCGGCCTTGGACACTCAGTGTCAATTTGCTGTGGCGACCTCAGCAGGGTATAATGACACTGAGTCCACCATTTTCTCCAGAGGAACTGATCTCTGCTACCTAAAGAACAGTTGTAATTTTGAGTGATCTCTAGCCCTCACCTGGAGATTGGCAATGATGGTTCCCCAGAAGGGAATAGTTGGTTTGGAGGGTGGAGTCTATGGCTTTGTACCTGTCCGAGGTCCCACCCCTCCTGAAACCTCACCCTCTCCAGGCTCCATCCTTCATATTTCCAGGAATTTCCCACCTGGCGTTGGCAACCCTATCTCCTTCCAAGCCAATCGTCAACCTACCTTTATTTCCCCTTCACGCTTCAGCTTTCCCCCCCCCACACACCTGCAGCCTCTCCCACGCTCTGAAGCCCTGACTGCTACGTCACATTGGCTGTCATACAGATGTTTAGAATGTTAGAGGCAAAAGCCAATCAAGTCACATATGCAAACGACCTCTGTGTTCTGAGGCAGAGGCCAATGAGGCTGCATATGCAAATAACCTCTGTGTTCTGACTGGCTATTGGGGGGGGGGGAGGAACAGCAAAATGTTTAGAATGTTGGAGGCAGGACTCAGGCAAAGCAGCCAGTGGATAGGGAGACCCTCTGAATGACAGATCAGAGAGCACACTGATTTTGGAGCGTGTGGAATATTCTAGAGAAGTGCCACCACCATTCGGCTACTATTTATAAGGGAGATTCCATCACCCAAGAGATTAGCAGTATCAATGAATATCAGATGGAGGGAGGAAATATTAAACAAACTGAAGAAACTGAACACTACAGGCAACTGCACATGCTCCAGTTCCAGTAATAATCTTAGACAACTCATAAATTCCTACATCAAAACTCAGGAGGACTAGAACATGGGGCACAAAGGTTCTAAAGAACAATAAAGAACCATAACGAGGAGGATCCCTTCATGATTACCTGACTGCAAGGTATGAATCGCTGTCATTCAGACTTAAATATTTGATTTTTTTTTCAAAAAAAAAATCATGATTCACTGCAGTGTACAGCAACCTAAGGATAAGGATACTCCTCTGTGACTTTAACAGAACAAGCTGGAGGAGGCTGCAGTAAGAATGGGGGGAGCCAAAATACTTCCAGCAAGTTAAGGGGGGGACACACACACTATATTAACTTGATAACACAATCTCGCTGAACTTAAATTGCATTTCTCAGCCTCCCAAGAGCTGCATATTAAACAGTACTATTTCCTTTCGGCTAGTGGCTTCTTGGGATTACTGGGATTCTCCCTAAAGCCTACTTTTTAACTTTATAATGTTAAGTACCAGGTCGCTTCAGAAATGTCACCCTGAGTATGAAGCTGGTATACGCAGTTTGGGAACTGAGCCCAGATCACCACAGGATTACCAGCCTTCTCCATCTCAAAAGACTGTGCCCTGCTGTAAAACAGTAGCTAACCCAATATTCAATTGTACACTCACAATGCTTGAGATGGAAATCAATAGCTCATTATGGTTGGAGTGGAAATATTTAATTAGCTGGCATATTTCCCTTTCCTCCAAGGACCTCAGGGCAGTGCATCTTGTTCTCACCTCTTCTATTTTATCCTCACCACAAGTTCCCTGTCAAATAGGTTAAGCTCAGAGAGAATGACTGCCCCAAGGTCACCTAGTGAGCTTCCACGGCAGAATGGGGATCTGAACCTGGGTCTCCCAGACCCTAGTCTGACACATTAACCACTGTACCACATTACCTCTCAATATTAACTCATTATACTTGAACAAGTGCGGTCTTCCCTATGACGGAGAGTCACCTTCCATTTGGGACCTGGTACTCTTTAGGTGGACACAGACAAACATACAAAGTGCATGGTTTCTAAATAACAGCGCTACAATAAAAAAGCAGCCAGTACCAGGAGTGGCAAGAAGAAATGAGAGTTAGCACTAAAAAAGAGGCATTTCAGCTGGAGTTCTCAAAATGCTGAAATCACTATGTGATCTCATCATTATGTGATCTCAGATATTTCCAGCTATTTCTTAATCGTTATAGGGTCTCAGACATTTCCAGGTATTTTTCAGATGTCTACATAACTGGTCTTACTTAAAAAAATTAATTAACTAGTCACTCGGCAGGCAGAAAGCTCTAGTTTTAGTGGGTCTGTAGCCATTTTAGACTGTGCTCATTGAGAGGAATATTTTGCCAGCCTCTGCTCTCACAGAATGCCAGAGGAGATCATACGAAAGACATAAGTACAAATCAGAGTATGAGTCAGGTGAAACAGGTCATCAACTTTGGGCAAAGCATAAATATTGAAAAGACTCGCCTCTCGTTTTGATGGATGCCCTTTCATGTTCTATTCTGTGTCTTTCCTTCCAGATACAGTGATGTATGGTTTCTGGAACAGTTCAACATATTGCACATTGCAGTTGTTGGGGGAAGACAGAACAATGGCATGGAGATGATGGCCAATGATGTTCATTCTCTAAGACGTTACATCAGCTGCTCTAATACTTTGCTCTTGAAGTCCCTATCTTTAAACAACTTCTTTTGTTTGTAAATCATCCCCCCCTCCTTGTTGTTCAACAGAACTGTAAATTCTAATTACAGTAATTATCCTGTATCAGTATCAATGCTTTGTTTCCCTTTAATTGTGGGACAAACGAAGAGGAAGGAAGAGTGTGTGAGAAAGATGAGATGCACGCTGTGTTGGCTGGGGGACTGGAAATAGTGAGATTACCATTTTAGTGTCTCAGTAATGAATGTTTGGGATAGTGTTGAGTAATGGGCAAGAAGTGTATTCCCTAAAAACGAGACAGCAATAATCA
Organism: Gekko japonicus; assembly: GCF_001447785.1. Taxonomy (NCBI): domain Eukaryota; kingdom Metazoa; phylum Chordata; class Lepidosauria; order Squamata; family Gekkonidae; genus Gekko; species Gekko japonicus. The sequence continues at coordinate 1,415,210 of NW_015167071.1, forward strand.
ACCTCAATTAGCAATCTAAACAAAAGCTGGAAGCTTCTATTTGTCAACTGTGGGAATGGTAAACAAACAGCAGAAGGCAAGATGGAATAAAATATGAAGATGTAGTTCTTCAGGGTGTGAGGTAATCACATATTGCTTCCATTGGTTGAGAGGCAACTTGACCCTCAGAAGGAAGATGGTCCAGAGGCCTTGTCATTCTAGTACATGCCTAGTGGTGACTAATCAGAAGATTTAGCAGCCTGCACATTTCTGCGATGGCTCAAGTGGTTAAGATACTGAACTGCAGGCTGTGGAAGGTCGGTAGTTCAGCAGTTCGAGACCCGAGTGTGCTGCATGATGGAGTGAGCTCCCGTCTCTAGTTCCAGCTCCTGCCAACCTAGCAGTTCGAAAGCAAGAAATTGCAAGTAGATAAATAGGGACCACTTCAGTGGGAAGGTAACAGCGTTCCGTGCGCCTTGGTGTTTAGTCATGCCAGCCACATGACCACGGAAATGTCTTCGGACAGCACTGGCTCTTCGGCTTTGAAACGGAGATGAGCACCGCAACCAAGAGTCGGATTTGACTGGCTTTCGAGCAAGGGAACCTTTACCTTTTTTTACATTTCTGCTATCATTTTCTTCCTGCTCCCATTTCTTGTCTTCGTTTCCCACCCTGATAACAAGGAATCCTTTAAAAAACATACAGAAGCATGGACAACAATGATAAGAATGAGAGAAAGAATAGTAAGAACAAGATTATCTTTGGTTCTAATGTTAATACACTTGGCTGATAAAGGCATGAAGAAAACTGTGCAGTAAAAGCCAATTCAGAGATTTTCAAGCTAGCAGAAGAGGACTGATCCTTTAAACGTAACTGTGAAACTACAGTCCTTTGGAGACTTGAATAAGCACTCACCAGAACCAATGGCTAGCCAGTGATACATGATTTGTTTTTAAGGATTACTGTTGTATAATCAGACGAATAGCAAGAAACACAGTCACTGTCTGTTTTATTTTTGAAGTTGACTTGGAAGAAAGGAGGCCTTTTTTAAAAAAATGAAAAATCTATTTCTAAAGATTTAAGCAATCTGACCGGATAGGAGGAAAATAACACCCCCAGGAAGAAAATTAATCTTGTGAGCTTTTAGATACTTCTTGGGTGGCTGTTATTCTTTAGAGTGGTTTAGTGTGATTTCTGAGCAATCCTAGGCATGTCTCAAACTAAATTCTATTCAGTTCAGTTCAGTGGTTGCTGCTATATGCCACACCATTCTTTGTCTGTGTGTCTTTCTCAGCTTCCCACAAGGAATGTGGTGCAGAGCCACAGTGGGCGGAGGCTCTTGAGCCACTGGAGCAGGGCTCTGGGCTTGCACTCCTTTGCAGTGCTTCTTTTGGTCCACCCCCATGCTAAATGTTGCTACAAAATAAATGCAAAGTTATTTCAAATGTTTCTGAAAACTGAATGATCCTTCATTTGGACCAGGGCTGCCAACTCCAGGTTGGGAAAGTCCTGGAGATTATAGGGCAGAGGCCAAGAAGGGCAGAGTTTGGGAAGAGGAGGGATCTCAGTGGGGTATCATGCCATATAGCCCACCTTGCAAAACAGCTATTTTCTCCAGGGGGGCTGATTTCTGTCATTCGAAGATCAGTTGGAATTCTGAGAGAACGGCAGGCTCCACATGGAGGTTGGCAACCCTACTTTGAACACTTTTTTAAATCTTACAGTATCAGTAGAGATGCTCTGATTCAGGGGGGAAAAATCTCATAGCAATGCATGCTTTGCATGGAAGTTCCTCGTTGTTCTTACCACATCCTGAAGTTCCCTAGCTATTGACAGTTTCAGTACCTGAAAGAGGTCTAAAGGTGCCTATTACTTCAGTCCTGAACAGCCTTAGTCTTGGGAGGGTATACTTGCCCGGGCTCTACACAGTCTTTAGCACTTCCATCTGTTCAATAAGGCTTCATTTATTTTCCAAGCACTTTCCTCAAAATAACAAAGACTTATATTTCTATTTTCCTGTGGCATTCCTTCTGGTCATAAATAGATAAATGAGGTTATCAGTGTCATAACTGAAACATCTTGCTGATGTTCCCACAAGAAAAAACTAAATGGTTAGAAATTATATCACTTTGGGGAGGCGGGGAGTGGCAGATAGATTTACAACTCTCATGTGGGGTATGGTCAACATAAACCATGATGTGATATAACTCTTTACATCTTGTAAATACATCCCAGAACACAGTGGTGTTTGAGCAGAAGTAGTAATAATGCCACTGTTTACAGTCAACAAACAAATGCAGAATTTCCTACAAATTGCTCATGGTCTACTCTGCACAATTACAAGTTCGTAGTGATTACCTAAGAACATAAGAGACGCCGATGTTGGATCGGGCCAAAGGCCCATCCAGTCCAACACTCTGTGTCACACAGTGGCCAAAAATACCAGGTGCCATCAGGAGGTCCACCAGTGGGGCCAGGACATTAGAAGCCCTCCCACTGTTGACCCCCCCCCCAAGCACCAAGAAGACAGAGCATTACTTGCCTCAGAGTCCCTATCTATACCTTGTGGCTAATAGCCACCTAAAGACAGCTACCACTACTACTAATGCTGATAAGAGCTGTTCTTGAAAAAAAAGAGCAGTTTCTGTCAGAGCTCTCTGAGCCCCACCTATCTTACAGGCAGTGTTCCCTCTAAGCTGAGTTAGTGTGAGCTAGCTCACAGTTTTTTAGCCTCCGGCTCACAGATTTTTGTCTTCGCTCAGGAACGAGGGCTCCAGAGCAAACTAATTCATGCAGCAGCCAAATCGCTCGCTCACAACTTTAATGCCAGGAGCTCACCAAATAGAATTTTTGCTCACAGGACTCCACAGCTTAGAGGGAACCTTGCTCAAGGGTGTCTGTTGTGGGGAGGGGAAGGGAAAGGAGTTTGTAAGCCGCTCTGACACCTTTGGGTAGTGAAGGACTGGGTATAAATCCAGTCTCTTCTTCTTCTTAGCCATTCAGGAGTATTATAGTAGTAGGTAGTTGGAACTATAGATGCAGCTTTGTGGGGTTGTCCATGTTGTGTTCTGGACCATAGGAATATTAGCCTGCTATGCTTATTCTTTCTATATATACTTGAATCAAGCCACAGTTACAAAGATATCTGAAATGTTCTCTCATCCAAAGGAAAGTAAACCCAAGTAACCAGAAAATTAACAATCAGATCTCAGAACTGAGCACTAGGGGGAAAAAACACTGGCAGTGGTCACATGCGCGAGATAACGCGGGTGTGTGTGTGTGCAGGGTTTACCCACCCAGGCCAGTCCAGGGATGGGAGGGAATCCAGTACATTTCAGTACATTAAACAACAAGCCATGAGACAGTCTGTACCATCTCTGGTCTTCACAACAATTTGCCACCAGAACCTCTTTTCACTAGTCCCTGCCTTTCCTAAGGGAGAGATTCCAACCCTTAGTTAGCATCTGGGATTTAACACAATAGCAACTCTATCCAGAGGTGCACACTCTTACCAAGGTAGCATATGTGGTCAGGGTTAGAACATAACATAAAAACATAAGAGATGTCAATGTTGGATCAGGCCAAAGGCCCATCCAGTCCAACACTCTGTGTCACACAGTGGCCAAAAATACCAGGTGCCATCAGGAGGTCCACCAGTGGGGCCAGGACATTAGAAGCCCTTCCACTGTTGACCCCCCCCCCAAGCACCAAGAAGACAGAGCATCACTTGCCCCAGAGCCCCTATCTATACCTTGTGGCTAATAGCCACTGATGCACCAGGCTTAGACTTGGAATTCAGTTAAAACATCAAAAACAATTTAGCAATAAGAAGGATCTTTATTCAGTATAGAACTTAGCATAGACTCCCAGAGATTACAAAAATAACAAAGGCTAGGGCTGTTTGCCTTAACTAAACATTAATGATTCATAGTTACCACGTCAGGAGTATTCATCAATCCAAGATAGTCCAAGGGATTTTGAAGGGAAATTCCATTTTTGCACACCATGTGCTCCAAGTCACAAAGCAACTCTTTGTCTCTCAGGAGGCAGCATTTCAGGTGCAATAAAACAGACAATGACAAGAGGAGGAGGGGAGAGCAAAAAGCAAGAACAAGAGAGCTCACTCTCATAGGGATCAAACAATTATACTCTAATTCCAGTCACAAATTAGATGTGGTCATCAGCCAATTGCGAGTGGGCATGGGTGTGCCCAATTATTGGTTCCCATAGCTGCGTGTGGGGATAGGCTATAAGTTTGGGACCCCGCCTGCAGTCATCTGACCCCAAACTCCAGCTACTTCATGGTCTACATGACTAGTTGTATGTGGGCCAGAAAGTGGAGCCATGAGGTCTGGCGTTTGGCATGAAAGTGTGAAAGAATGTGGGTCTATGGCATGGCTATTGAGGCCATGTGGCCTCACCAATTGGCTTGCAACAGGAAACAAGACACAGCATGTTATCAAAAGACATCACAGGAGAAGGCATGTGAATATAGAAGCAATATTTCTATACAGGGGGGGAAGTGAGGCTATTTCCCCCAAAGGAATTTGACCCTCAGTTGCACAATCACACAGTCCTTTGAAGCTGCAGGGGCAGCCTGCCACTGTGTGATCAGATGCAACTGCAGGAGAGTTGGCCTTTTTTGCCGTTTGTTCCCGATGCACTTAAATGGGGAATCGATGAATCGCATCTCAGCACTGAGGGCTCCCTATGGAGTGTGCGATGATGTGCATACTGAAAAGGGGAGGAAAACAATGGCACAGAGTTGGGATGGCCTGATCAGACCATCCTGATGCCATGAGAGCACACTGGAGCGATCAGACAGGGGAAAGTCCATCCGTGGCCCGTAGATCGGCATTCGTGTCTATGGCACGGCTAATTGTGCGTGTAATCACGCCCACTATTTGTTTCCTTCATTTGCAAGATTCTTCTACTGCCTTTCAATAGATATATTTTGAAAATGGTAATACAACAACAACAACAAATCACAAATATTAAAATATAAAACAACATACAGGCAATTTGGTATAATGGTCAGAGCAGTGAGTTAGCAGTGGGGAGACCATTCTGCCAAGAGGATCACCTGTTACTCTCACTCAGCTTAAACTTCCTGATAGGGTTGCTGTGAGGATAAACTGGAGGACAGAAAAACCAAAAAAATGCAGTCTTGCAATCTTTGGAGTAAGGATGATTTTGTGCTAATCATGAAGGGGCTCTGGAGTACATTTGTGAATTTGTCGAGCACAATTCTTCAAACACTCTGAGGAAGATCGACAAAAAAACAACACCCTCCCCAAGGTTTTCTCTGTTCTTCTGCGCCAGATTCTTCTCGCATCCTTGCTGACATCATGAGTGGGCAGGCAGACAGATGTTTCAGTCCTTTTATATAATTGTACATTAAATTGCAGCTGCTTTTAAAAAATAATTTCCCCCACAGTGCACATACATCCCCTAACAGCTGTAGCATTCACTAATAGTACAACTGAGCTTTGAAGACAAGGTCTTCAAAGATCTCCAATTCTGAAGTTGGTTCAGCTTGTGGATTTTTAAGGGACAATATTTATGCAAACCTGGGCTGCCCATTTTCTCCCAATGCTATAATGTTGTTATGTTATAAAGGGGGGGGGATTGTGTTGTAACACAATCAACATTATGCTTAGAAAATCACCAAATTGCTCAGGGGACCACTTTGGGGGGGGGCAGGAGGGGGAAGGGTTGAACACGTGACACTGATGACACAAAAGGGTGGTGGAAAACAAAATTTGAAATCGGAAATAACTTAATAACTGCAAGTTAAGATCTGAAGGGGGGGAACGCTGAAAAAGTGGATATGGAAAACGTGGGGTAACAGGGTACTAAATTTGGATCTACTCCAGGGGAGGCAAAAATTGTGTGGAAAGTTTTACAAACTCTGACAGAAATACTGGCTGTTGCCTTTCTGTAGGCTGCCTTTATGCCCTCAGCTGTGTCAGTCCATTTCACCAGCAGAGGGCTGGGAGCAGGGTCAATATGCTGGAAGGGTGTTGGGTCTCTGCTTCAGACCCCAGAGTTGCCAGTAAGTGCAGGTAGGCTGGGGAAACTAGCTGCAGCCTTGGGAAGTGGGTGGGCAGGAGAGGAGAAGAGATGCAACAACCACACCCTGCTTCACTATGTGACCCAGGCTGGCAGAGGCAGAAGCATTACAAGCTACTGGGCAGGCAGGGGAGGGGGAAGCGGGAGCCACCACAACTGCCTTCTGCAGGTGGGTGAGTTAGGAAGCCGAGATCACAATGCTACAGGTGGACTGGCTGGCTGACAAGCAGCCAAGAGACTGAGCAGGTAGCTGATTTAGAGGGAAGGACGGGATCTCCCCACCACAAGTGTCATGGTCCCCAGCTTGTCACTTCTAGCTCTGTGATCAGTCTTACCACTCCCATTCGGCTTTTAACGTAGCTGTAGAGTAGACATCCTGGAATGTGAAGTTAAATGGGCCTTAGAAAGCATTCCTAACAACAAAGCTAGTGGAGGTGATGGTATCCCACCTGAGCTATTCAAAGTCTTAAAAGATGATGCTGTTAAAGTGCTGCACTCAATTTGCCAGCAAATTTGGAAAACGCAACAGTGGCCACAGGATTGGAAAAGGTCAGTATACATTCCAATCCCAAAGAAGGGCAATGCCAAGGAATGTTCAAACTATCGCACAATTGCACTCATATCACACGCTAGCAAGGTCATGCTCAAGATCCTGCAAGCTAGGCTTCAACAGTATGTGGATAGAGAACTGCCAGAAGTACAAGCTGGGTTTCGAAGAGGTAGAGGAATGAGAGATCAAATTGCCAACATTCGCTGGATTATGGAGAAAGCAAGAGAGTACCAGAAAAACATCTACTTTTGCTTCATTGGCTATGCTAAAGCCTTTGACTGTGTGGATCACAACAAACTATGGCAGGTCCTTAAAGAGAGGGGAGTACACTGCTCTGAGCCTGCTCTGCGGGAAGGGCAATATAAAAACCAATACATACATACTTGAAATGTTGTCAGTTAAACCCCAGTGGCCTTCTGTTGCTTTATGCTCTTTGTATCTCATCATCACCACCACCACCACCACCATCATTGCCTGGTGTTGTCAGTGTATGCATTTGATTTGCTGGAATGCCAACAGACAAGAATGTAATACAGATCAGATAAATTGGAAGGAGACCTTCCTGTCCGTATCCCTGATAATGACCTCATCCCTACTCAAGGTGCTCAGGGCCCTGTACACTGTTCGCCTCTCTTCCATTTCAACCTCAGAACAAACCTGTGGGATTAGGCTGAGAGAGGGGGAGTAGCTTAAGCCCATTTAGTGAGGAACGTGGAGTGAGGACTTGAACCCAGATCTCTTCAATTTACACTAACCAGCACTGGATCTTCTCCTGCCATGTCCTGCTTTCCACAACTGGACTTCATAATATACCCCTATTGGTAACTCTTATAAAATTGTGCTTTTGTGAAGCCATTGTTCTTCTATACTTTTTACCCAGAAGTGTTCCATGTGGTATTTTGTTGAAACATGTACTGTGTCAAGACCACATTTCCGTGTGATCTCTGATTTCCTTTCCAACATAAAAAGTTTAAATAAAGCCTTTCTTACAGAGCTTTTCTAAACAGAGTTACGCCCTTCTAAATTCATTGGCTTCAGTTGACTTAGCAGAGTGTAGCTTTGTTTAGGATGGCATTACATCTTTTTACTCTTTTTACATTAATCAAAATAAATATATGTTCATTTCAAATCTCACAGGTATGTTGAAAGACGGTGTGATAAAAGTCAGATAATGGTTTTCAGCCCCATCTCCCCTAAACAAGCTTCAATAACATCTGTCTGGACAAAATGTGGTTCTGTTCTATTGATTTTTGCAAGTTAAATATAGGTACTGTTTATTGCTTATCAATACCAAGTAGTTCTGATTAAACATCTCTTAAACCTTTTTATGAAGTGATTATTAAGAGATTATCCACCCCTTGGATCTTGCATATCATGTGACATCATCCTTTAATGTAAGCATATCAAACAAAACCAGACTATTTTAAGATTGATGTAAATGAACAGATGTTAATCAACATGATCAATAGTCAACTCTTTGGGGTGGTGGATTCACTGCTAATTTCTGTGGATGGAAATATCTTCTAGCTGGGCAGAGCTCAACTTGTTCACCATCCTTAACACCTCAAATGCTCTACTGCAGAGAACCTATATGCATACAAAATATAATGCTGGGACTGTCGATGAGTCAGCATGCTTCCCCTTACTGTCACGACCCAGCACAATTTTTCTAGCATTGGCAATGCTCATTTACTTCAACCTGCATCTTCTACATAACCTAGATAACTTGGTGAGCTCAGCATTTTATACTTTCAGAAACTGAATGATACTAGTTCACTATTATGATGAAGGGCTTTTTTTGTTAATAAAACACATATTCTTGCAAACTTGATATCTGACCTGCCCTCTCACTCATATAGCCACAACTCCAGTTTTATAGATAGTGATAAAAATATATCAGCCCACAAAGATCACACAGAAACATCTATTTGAATGTACATATTCACGTACTAGAAATAGTGATCTGTTAGGATATCCATTAAATGCACTTATTATACCTTCTGGGAGACTGACAGTGCGATCCTATAAAGAGTTTCTCAGAAACAAGCCAATCGACTTCAATGAACTTAGATTGGAGAGATGCTGTACGACACTGTACTCCAAGATGAAATCTTGCCACTGTCTTACTAGTACTGCTCATTAGGTGCACACTGAGAACCCAGTACAGCTCATTAAAGTTTTGCCAAGAACTTGATGACTTATGAAAAATGGTGCACAGACACATTCAATACAAGTGAGACTTCAGGTTTCCTTGTTAGTCTAATTTTTCCTTATAAAGTGTGAGTAGAGGTCAGAAATGTCACAGGTTTAACAACAAGACATGCTATTCTCACATTATCGATTAAAAAAACACTGTCAGGAAAAACAAGATACTGAAGGGATGTTCTAGTAACAAACTTTATTGAGAATGTGCTTTATTTCTTTGTCCCACTTTGGCAATTTATCTTGACAGACAAGGGGGTCTCCTGAGATCATTTTACCATCTGCCAGCAGAGTTCCATCAGTGCTTACACAAACAGACTGCACCCACTTTTATAAGGATCTTGTAAACACAAAACTTAACCATGTGATGGCTAAAAGTATGAGCTGTGATCCAAGTCCCTGATTTGTAATCCATCCTCTGCCATGAACTTTCTGGGTGTCTTAGACAAGCCTCTGTCTCTCAGTTTCAGCCCCATATGTTCAGGATAAGGATCACAGGACTTCAAGCTAGGTTTGTTGTAAGGATTATCAGATAAAGGGTGTGATTGTGAAGTGTTTAAAACATTCTAAGAGCACAAGGGAGGGGCTGTGGCTCAGTGACAGGGCATCTGCTTGGCACACAGAAGGGGTGATTCTGCACTCATCTTTGCTACCATTGTGTCACCAATCCCACATCACAACACAGATTTCTCTCTCCATCGCATGCCGCTCCCCGTCTCCTTGTGCATCAGTTCAGTTTTGATCTTCTGCATCATTTTATTGCTATCTAATGCTGACTCCAAGGTCACCCTGGCATTTCCCCCAGTTTTCTGGATTTGGTTTTGTGCTGGACCATTTGCTCCCCCCTGCCACCAAACATTAAACAGACAACTTGACACGGGTTCTTTTATGTTCCTCCTTCCCCACACCTCTTGGTATATATGAATAGTCTAGATATCAACCAGGTGGCAGTCCTCTCTTCTTTTGTTTCTTTAATGGCTGTAAATCCAAAACCCTCCCACTCCGCTGGGTGTGCAGGATGGCCCCCTCCCCCCTTGCCTTTTGATGGGACATGCATCAAGGGAAGGGGTGGAACACTCTTGCTTGCCTCTCCTTCAGGCTGCCAATGCACAGCTGGGCATATGGGATGGCCTCCCTCTCCTCTTGCCTTTTGATGAGACCGCATCGAGGGAAGGGGGGAACCCTCCCGCTCACCTCCCCTTCAGGCCACCAACTCACAGCTGGGCACATGGGATGGCCTCTTGCCTTTTGATGGGACCTGCATCGAGGGAAGGTGGGAAACCCTCCCACTCGCCTCCCCTTCAGGCTGAAAACTCATGGCTGCACATGCAGGATGCCCCCCCTTCTTTTCAAGCGTTGAAGTAATATGAAGGCAAATTGTGATGGTGTTAAGGGTGGCAATGCAGAGAAAACATTACAGAACTGTGGGTGTGATACAGATGCAAGCATATATCATGAGCCAAAATGGGACTGGCTCCACAGCAGAGACAAGGTGGATTTTAAACCAGATGCAGGGTCCCAGGTTTAATTTCCGGTAAAGGTAAAGGTTTCCCTTGCTCGAAAGCCCGTCGAATCCAACTCTAGGGATGCGGTGCTCATCTTCGTTTCCAAGCCGAAGAGCCAGCACTGTCCAGAGACATTTCCTTGGACACGTGGCTGGCATGACTAGACACCAAGGCGCACGGAACGCTGTTACCTTCCCACCGAAGCGGTACCTATTTATCTACTTGCAATTTCTTGCTTTCAAACTGCTAGGTTGGCAGGAGCTGGGACCAGAGATGGGAGTTCACTCCGTCTTGCGGCACTCGGGTCTCAAACCGCCAAACTACTAACCTTTCAGTCTTCAGCTCAGTATCTTAACCTCTTGAGCCACCACAGCCCTCATTTCCCGGTACCTCTGGTTAAAAAATCTGGCAGTACATCATGTGAAAGACCACTGCGCCGAAGACCCTAGAGAACCACTGCCAGTCTGAGTGGGCAGTACTAACATTGATGGACCAAGCGTCTGATTCAGAATAAGGCATGCTTCATGTGTTCACAACATAAATGCAAAATTTTATTACTGAACGCAAGCCCTACCTGGTAATTAATAGCCAATGCTGTTACAGAAAAGCAGCTTCATATTTTTAAAGCATTCTGCTTAACTTACGTTTTTATTCTTAGCTATATTAAGCCCAATAGCAGAGAAAGCCTTTAAAGAGATGCTAAACTACAGTTGCATCCAAACATTGTGGGACAAAATCAACAGCAAAGAGTGCCTGATTCCTGGTTTCTATCTGTCCCTTCTTTTGGTATACAAAAGTGTACTAGCAGCCCTTTGGGAACACTTGTTCTATATTAGAAGATAAAGATGATGTTGAAGTATTTCTTCCCATTACAGCTTGATATATAATCTAACGATAAGGATGAAAACATGGCAGTCTAATTTATAAATCTTTAGGGCTTTCACGATAAGGGTGAGAAAAAGAAGTGATAACCATTTAAACTAAATATATAGTCCTGCGTACATGTGACTGGCATCCTTTAATTAACACAATATGCCTTATGATCCTGTCACAGTATTTCAAATAAGAATCCAAAGTTTGGCGAGAAGAAGGCATCCTTGCCATATTGATACTAAATCTTCTGCCTCCAAATAGTTTTGAAATAGAGTATACCCTACATAATAGAAACAGAGTGGTATCCAAAACCTTTGAAGAACCAGATTCCAGAGCCTCCAACAAGTAGGCTCATGAAGCCTTTCTCAGACCAAATCAACACTTTATAAGCATCTGCATTTCAGAGGGTTGACTGCACACTGGTTCCATTGTTCATACTTCTCAACATCTGTGATAGGATGTGTCTTGGGATTGTGCACACAAGCCACAGCACACAGGTATTCATGCCAAGTTGACTGCTTAATTTTTATGGTCCTTCCACATTTAAAAGCCAGCCAAGAGTTGAAAGAAAGCTGACATTGGTGAATAGTGGTTCCCTTTGTCTTTGCCGTTGGTCAGGTTATCTTTGAGTTCCAATGGAGTTCCTATGGCTGGTTGCTGTGTGAAAGCGGATGCTCAACCACTGATCTGTCTGATCCATGTACCGGTGATTTCTGTGAGCATAAACCTCAGAAATTCTAGAAATAATGTTGGCTGAGCAGAAGGGTAGCAGTGCCCTTTCCCATGGCTGGCTTGTGGCTTCCCATCTCATAACTACTGGTTAAGAGGAATGTGTCATTATATCTTTAGCAATTCTGTGTCAAAACCTCAAGACAAATCCATAGTAATAACAGCAAACTACCTCACAGGATTGCTGAGAAAGTGTACAGTGAGGGCAGGAAAACACCTGGCACCGTTCAAATGGCAGGTGAATGAGCGACAATAACAACAGTACGAAAATGCTCTGAGGACAGAGTATATGAGGAAAAAGTGATAAATGGATGGTTTCTCACAAACAAAATTGCTGCTTTTTGGTCTTATCGGAATTTAAAAAAAAAATATGGGGAGGAATTACCTAGGTTGAAGCAGAAAAAAAACAAGTAAGATGAGAGTTCCTTCTGCCTTTAAGAAGTATAATTAGTACAATGGAAGCATCAGCAGTAAAAAGGAATGCAAATATTTGATCTTCCTTTGAGGGAAGAAAGACATGGGATCTCATTTTAATTTGTGAAATGTCTCCCAGAGCCCTCAGAGACCTAGAATAATAGACCAGAAAAGGACATCCCCTGTCCTTTACACAAAGTCTTCAGAAAGATTTTTCTTCCCCATATTAACCGGAAATATGAATTTCAAACAGCAACTTTTATGCTTCTAAAAGGGTTCCAATTGGGTGTTTAAGTGTGTCTATAGATACAAAGGCAAGGGGAGTGAATGACATGGGCTGATTTCAGACTGGCAGTTTGGCCCGATATAGGTACATTTCACAAACAGATTAAAGGGGCCGGTTCACACAGCCACAGCTGTCAGGTGTTCCCCAGCCGTACTCAACCCGTCCTATGACGATTCCCTACCGCATTAAAAAAGTACCAGGTGAAAGCCATAGCAAACCCTGGAGGGTGCATTGATCCCGCTTCCCGGAAGTGTGCACGCTAAAAGTCACAAACAAGCCGCATTGCTGTGGTGCTGCGCCTATGCACATAGACGTATGTTGCTGGAGTGAATAAAAGCCGCTTACGGCCGCGCTTCCACCAGGGGCGAGCCAACAGTGCGAATGCTCCCTTGCGCCTCCTCCCTGGTATGCTTCCACATCAGTAGGTGCAGTGCAACCGGGAATCCCCAGCACAACTTGGTCTGGGTCTTTTTGCCCTGCCTCCCTCGTGCTTCATACTGCCAGTCTGTCCTCAGCCATGGTGTGACAAGAGAGTTTATGAAGAATTCATCCAAATGCTACTTGTGTGAGAGAGTCAAAGCATGGCTCCTCACATTTGAGGGAGTCAGGTTTCACATATACTCTAGGGATACATCAGAGTGGTATTCATGTCCCTCAAGGTCCCATAAAAGCAAATCTCCTCCTGCTGCATGCACCCCAGGGCTTCACAAGAAACATGTCCATCGGCCCCTCCATCCCCCAAAGGAGAAAGCTGTCACTCACACTGGAAGGAACCATGGAGAATATTCAACAGAGAAGGACAGGCAGATGAACACCACTTGGAATCCCCCAGCTTAGCTGGGGGAACACCTGAGGCTTATCTGTGCTAGCCAAGGATGTGTATCCTACAGACCAGGGTTAGGAAAGGAGAAACAAAGAGACAAAGTAGTTGTGCTGGGAAATTCTTCCTAAGGTGGAATTCAAGCACAAATAAATGTTTATAAAATTCTCCTCATCTGGATTTTGGAAGTTCTGAATTACTAGGTCTTGTTGCATTAGAAATTCAGGCACTAAGAAATGAGGTGCAGCAATATTGCACTGTCGAAGGTCGAGTGAGACTGTGTTTGCCTGTTTGCTGACAGCCAAGAGGCTACCCATGGTTAGGATAACCTGTACTGAAAAGTTGGGTAAACTATTAATAAAAACTAATTAACCTCCCCTTTTCTGGGTAGTGAAGGCAACTATAGTTAGGATGACCCTCCAAAGGCACACTGTTCCATTAACTACGGCTGGTTAGGTAAGTTAAACCAGGATTTGAAACCATGGTTTGCTTGAAGTTGGTTTATTTACTGTGTTTCATTTGATCCTTGTTCCCTAGTTCTGCTCTTCATAGAGTGCAAGCAGTAATACCAACAAGATCTCTATGAGGATTTCTGGGAGGAAAGCAAAGGTGAGGAAACTAGCATTTCTCAAGGCAAACCAGGATTAGATAGACTATCCGCGAGTCAAATTCTGGCTTCACAAACCAACCATGGTTAAAACAAACAATAGTTTCGCATTACATCTGAACCCAGACAGAGAGATGCTGTGGAGTGCGGTTCTTGCTACTAGTGTGATGCTTGATTCCGACAGATAAAGGTGACTCGGTGTGCAGTCTGGGAGCTTTTAAAGTCCTTTAAGAATGCTGACAAATTTCCAGCTGTGGAAATAACAGGTTTTCATATCAGCAGTATACACAGTTAGGAAGATGATTCTACTCAAATTAGGTGGCATTGAACTTATGTCTCTGAAGCATTCAATATATGAAATATGTTTACACCAAGTCGGGTTCATGGCCTACATCAGCAGAAAACATCAACAATAAGGAAAGGAAATTAAATGACACCGGAGAGACTACAGAAGGAAAATCCTTACCTTCTATCATTGCTCTCTTTGGCAGAATGGTAATCACTCCTTCAGCGACATCTTCATGCTGAAGGACAGGGTTCAGTTTGGAGCCCCAAGTGTCTGATGCCACCCATAGAAAATGACCAACTTGATCAGCCCTTTTTGCTGCTGCAAGGATTTGCCTGTAGAGAGAAACATTTGATTCAAACAAATATAAAGGAGGGGGGGAGTGCTACTTATTCACTTGGGGCAATAACTCGTAGAGAAAGGTTGCTTAATGATCTGGAAAAATATACTCTCATGACTAGAAGTTCAGAGATGTAAAAAAACCCAAACCCTACTTCATCAGGATGCTTTCAGATTTGTCTTTCATTGTGTTAGGTTAGCCATGAATCTGTATCACATAGCAGAGTGCACAAGGCTTGCATGCAGCAGCAGCTTCTCTGTACTGTGTGTGCTAGCACAGATACAAAGTTACGCAGAGCCATCTGTCAGTCTAAAATTAATAAGGGTCCTTTATTTAGGAAACTACATTCTAGATAGTATAGAGATAGGGATAGAATCTCATCTAACTAGCTAGGATGGATGCAGAATGCATGTCCTGCATCCATGATGCCAAAGAGGGAGAGTGTGCTCCTTCCTTGTGTGTGTGTGTGAGAGAAAGAGAGATTAATCTGGAAGAAAGGAAGTTTTGTCTCTAAGAACAGCATTCTACTTCAAAGGGATAATATCATAGCAGGAAGAAAAGGATGCTCTGTGTACCTGTGTATGTTTATCTACCTAAACCTATGATGCTGTCTGAAGTCTGAGACAGGAGGCAGCATACACTCCTCCACTTCCAACACCCACTCTTGATGTGACTCAGTTCATAAGATTCATCTTTTCTCTTAGATCTTCGAAGTGAACTTTACGGAGTGAATTAGTGAGAGCATCTGCAAGCAGTTTATTTGTTGGACAGTAGGTCAGCTCGATGGTGTCTTCCTTTTGCAGGTCTTTCACTGGTGATTCTTAATGTCAATATGCTTGGTGCGCATGTTCACATTCTCTTGTTTAGACAGTTGAATGCAGCTTTGTCTGTCATCATGCACTTGTATGGGTTGTGGGCAGTGTTCCCTCTAAGCTGAGTTAGTGTGAGCTAGCTCACAGTTTTTTAGCCTCTGGCTCAGAGATTTTTGTCTTAGCTCAGGAAGGATGGCTCCAGAGCAAAATAATTTATGCAGTAGCCAAATCGCTCACTCACAGCTTAAATTGCCAGTAGCTCACAATGTAGAATTTTTGCTCACAAGACTTCGCAGCTTAGAGGAAACATTGGTTGTGGGACATCTATGCCTAGATCTGTCAGTAGCCGGCATAGCCACTGTATTTCTTGACAGCCTTGGGCAGCTGATATGTACTCTGATTCTGTGGTAGATGCTGTTACCATATCTTGCTTCTTAGTTGACCAGCTTATGGCTCCTTCTCCAAAGAAGAATATGTGACCACTGGTGGATGCCCTGTCATCCAGGTCTCCTCCCCAGTCAGCAATTACATATGCCACTAGCTTAGGGCTATATTTGGCTGGTAGTTTCATCTTAAAGTGTTTAGTATCTTACAAATATCTTAATTGCATTCCAGTCTTTCTTTGTTGGTTTCTCACAGTAATCCTACTGCTGTGATTATGCCTGGTCTGGTCAGTGTGCTAATGTAAAGACGTTTACCTAGGATTTTACAATATCTGTTGTTGGTGGGTAGCTCTTGGGTGTCATCTTGTTGCTTGATGTAGTTTACTTCCACTGGAATTGGTGCAGAATTGGCCCTTTCCATTTTCAGGGATTTGATCAGTTCTTTGATCTTTTGGTCTTGGTTGATGAGAAAACTTTCATCTTCCTCTCTTTGTACTTTAATTCCTAAAGAATGTGAGATGTTTCCCCATTGCTTTATTTCAACTTACTGGTTCTGATGATGCACTCTTCATGTGCTGACATCTGGGTCTTCATATGCTAGGATCAGATCATCAATGTAAGCTAAGATGTAGGTCCACTTGCCATTCTTTGTGTTTGGTGTACAGGGAAGGATCAGATTTGCTTTTCTTGAAGTCTGCTTGGAGTAGCATGTCATCCAGTTTCATATTCAAAGCTCAAGCAGCTCTTATGAAGATGCTCTTATGAAGTTTGCGTATAAGATCTTCTCTCCCTTTCTCTAGTAATCCAGGTGGTTGCTGCATGCAAATCTCTTCTCATTCACCATGCAAAAATGCAGTCTTCATATCAAGGTGCTTAACTTGCATTATCTTACTTCCATTACTTAAGAGTGTTCACACTGTTGAATGTTTAACAACTGGTGCAAAAGTCTCATCATAGTACTCACCAAATTACTGTATCCTTTAGCTACTAGTCTGGCTTTGTAGCATTGGACCTCACCTTCCACATTGTGTTTTAATTGGAAAACCCACTTACATCCTATAGCTTTCCTCCCTTGAGTTAGCTCTGTAAGTGTCCATGAGTTGTTCTTGTGTAGAGCTGCAACCTCCTTATGTGCAGGGTGCTTCCACTTCTTAGCCTCTTGTGGTGGCAGGTGGGATATTTCTTCCCATGACGAAGGTTCTGGTATTTCCACTATTTCTGTGAGGTAGGACAGTCTTGGGGCTGGAACACCTCTGTTAGAGTGCTTTGATCACCTCACTGCAACCTCTGTGGTCTCACCTTCTTGGTCAGGATCATCTGGTGAAGCACTGGAGGTTGTTTCATCCATCAGGATAGTCTCAGGATCTGTTGTCTCTTCTTCCTTAATGTTAGGCACATCAGGATGCACAATTTAGCTGTCCACTTCACCATTGGCTCCCTCTGAAGCTGACGTTCTCTCACTTTCATGCCTTCTGAGGCCCAGTCATGTAAGAGATACTTCTTCCTTGTGTATGTGTGAGAAAGAGATTAATCCAGAAGGAAGAAAGTCTTGTCCCTAAGAACAGCATTCTACTTCAAAGGGATAGTATCAGATAGCAGAAAGGAAAGGACTCTCTCTCTCTCTCTCTCTCAGTTTGTGAGTTAGTATTATACAATCAGCAGAGTAATTTTGGTGTCATTATGGAAGCAGTTATGCCATTTACAAATCAACAGAGCTTTGGAACTCTTACCATTAAGAACTAATACTACATGGGTCTTAAAAATGAAATTGTGAATAACTCAAAATGAGAAAAAAAGATTAGCAAAGATTACAAAGTTCACTTTGCATTATCTAACATCATTAGGACTACAAACAATGTATGTGTACATATTCTGCAAAGTAGGAACTAACTATTAGGCCCAAGCCTACAGGTGAGCATTAAATAGCTCAAGAGTGCAGAATTCAGTGTTTACTCGTCCACCCCTTGAGTTGGATCCAACAATCACTGTGGATCTTTTCTATGTTCCTCTCACTCCAACTATACTTTTTGACCTCCTGGGGTTGCAAGATACACAGGGACTAATGGCCGTATGGGTCAATGGGCTGTGCTGAAGAAAGCAAAGGAAAGGGAAAACAATCAATTTGAATTATCAAAAACTGAAACTGATCAGAACAACATAAATCTAGCATGATATTTAGGAATTCACAAGCAGGAGACCCTTGAGGACTTGCGAAGGTTATTTCATTTTCCCCTCCCCATTACTTTCTCTTTCCTGAAAGCCTGTATTTCCTCTCCCCTTTCACTACTTCCATCTCTCTTTCCTACTCACCAGCCAAGCTACCTTTCTGTACTGTGTGACATCATCTTTCCCTTTCCCCCCTTCCTTCTGGAAGACTGGCCATGGGAAAACTCTGTGCAGTGCTGGCTGCCCAAACAAGGCAGGCTCAGTTGCATGGTGTGAACCACTAGGCTGGGTCCAGTTACATGGTGAGGAACCTCCAAGGACTTCCAGGAGGCAGACCACATTTTCTCCTGTATCCCCTCCCCACCATGCCCCTTTCCCTCTCCTGGCAGTTCCATAGCCCCATCTTTTCCTGCTTCCTTCTCCCTTTCCCATCCACCAATGAATACACCTTTTATTTGCTTCCCATCTTCAGCTATATTTATTTACCTCATTTATACCCTACCTTTCTCCCCCTTGGGGAACCAAAGCAGTGTACATCATTCATGTTTTCATTTTATTTTCACAACAGCCCTATGAGGTAGATTATACTTAAGGTGTGTGACTGGTTCAAGGTCACTCAGGTGAGTTTCCATGACTGACTGCAGTTTGAACCTAGGTGTCCTAGATCCTAGTCTGAAATGCTAGCAACTTCACCACACTGACTTTTTGGGGATAACTGATGTTGAACAGCAGCAAACAGTCAGGGCTCAGTGAGTCATTCAGGTCATGTGGTACCAGATCACCTGGTGGTTGCTGGTAGGCCTGGACTCAATAAGTCTTCCCTCAAAGGCCCAAACAGCCCTGGAAAAGAACCCCCCCTCCTTTTTAATGACAGGAACAGCAGCTTGAAGGCTTGTAATACTGTTGTGGTTGCCTTGCAACACCTACAATGGCCACTGAGATACCCTTTCTTAAAGGTATGGGTGATGCTTCTATTATTGGGGGTTTAGAAAAGATCCTTAATTAGTAAGGAAGTGTCACTGGAGAACAAGATCAATACCATTCATACTAGAGTATTTCCCATTAATATGTATGGATGTGAAACGTGGACTATAAAGAAAGCTGACAGAAAGAAAATTGATTCATTTGAAATTTGGTGTTGGAGGAGAGTTTTAGAGATACCCTGGACTGCCAAAGAAACAAACAAGTGGGTTCTAGATCAAATGAAGCCCAACTTCTCCCTAGAAGCTAAAATGAATAAATTGAGACTACCTGCTTGTGCAGGCAAGGCGGGATATAAATCGAAATAAATAAATAAATAGATAGATTTCAGATTTTTCTACAAATCCAAGTCTTTCCTAAGACTTGTAGAAACATCTGTCTTGTCTGTCTATGGCCCTAGTCTCTGGATTTAAGTATCCAAATATGGGGCCACAATGAGAATTAGATATATCAATAACATTCTGCATGAGTTCTTTTGTCTGTGTCAGTAAACTGCCATTTGTATTCTGTGTATGCTCTGTGTAACCTGCCTGCTGTATGATGGGGGGGGAATTAGCCTGCATTGCTCTGTTCTCATCCTCCCTGTTCACTTTATGTCTTGTTTTGACCTTGGAATGCTTTTGCTGCCTTTGTAGTAGGTAAGACTGTGAGAACCGTTGATAGGGCCGTTCCCAATCTGGCTGGTGTGAACCAAATGGCTGAAAGGCTTTCTCCCACCTTGGTTTTCTCCCGCTCGAATTTCTGCTGAGCGCAAACTGTATTCATTGGCTTAACCTTTTTTTTTTAACTGTCTATATCTGTACATGCTTGGCTTTGAGTTTCATTCCTGACAATGGCCATGAAAGTGTATCAATAGTGACTTGTATTAAAGCAACCTGTTCTCATGAAGCGTTGTAGACTGCAACTGCTCTATTGAACCTGACAGTCTGCATGTTTTTCTGCATGCTTTTCTTTCCCCTCTCATCCTCCTAAAACATCAGTTCATCACACTTTCCCAAAATCATTACAGATCTATTTTATTAAGCAGAGAGAACACAGCTTGAGCAGGAGAATACTGGGTTTTTCACTATGGGGAGGCTGGGACAATAATACCATTTAAGCTGATTTCAAGAACAAAGCAGTACATCATGAATATTGTGGTATTCGCATCAGCTATTGAACTAGGCTTAATGAAATTCAGCACAGATTTAACCTGAATTGCTCTTAGAGCCTGATCACAATTGATACCAATGATGGTACCAGTGAATTAAATACTTATATTAGCCCCACTGGATGCCTGATGCTCACACTATGCATTCTAGTCTACAGTTCTTCTTATAAAAATTCCTTTCTTTCATCCATGCACTAACATGCTGGCTAGACATAACTGATAACATAAAGGTTTGAAAACATAGTTCCATCCCTTAGTCCAATGTTGAATAATGGACAGAATGTGGGATCACAGAAATCATTGCCTGAAAGAATGCAATGTGAAATGTGTAATACGTTTGGTGCTTACATCCCTGCTCTGGGTATTCAATGAGTGCGACAAATTGTTACTTGAGATGCCTAGAGATCTAGTCCAGGTTGGCTACAGTAGAGTTGCCAACAACTTGGGGGGGGGGGAATGCTCTGCTCCTTTAATAATGTGTGGAAATGGGTAAATGAAAGTTTTCTTAGGTAAGCAACATCATCTAGTAAAGGACATCCTAATTAGCTTCTGTTAAAAGAGTAGGATGCTTTTTCTCCCAGTTGGTAGCAACTCTGGGCTGCAATAAACTGAAAACTGTGAAAGTGCACTGGATCAGTGATCTAGGGTTGCTATCAAATTCCATGACAAGTGGGGTGTTTACAAAATTCACATTTTAAAAAATAGTTTGTCTACACCTGGGACAGAGCTATGGCTATCCTCTCCCTCATGAATGCATTGATAAAATTCAATTTTAAATATTCTGCATTTTGGATCAGTTGTATGTAAATATTGTTAAAATGGCCTTAAAGGAAAAAGAGAGAGAGAGAACAAGACACATGCCAAAGAAAATAGCTGGGGTGATGTTGTAAGCCACTTCGGGTCTCCACTGGAGAGAAAAGTAGGGTATAAATCTATAAGTAAAAAATTAAAAAGCTATTTTCACTATGGGGAGGCTGGGACACTAATACCACTTATAGTGGATATATACTTAGAACTCAAGACCACTGTATAACAAGGAGGCAACAGTGAATTTTCACCTACCCAGCAATTGTCCTTTATTTGCTCTCTTTCAGTCTGTAACAAAAACAAAAGGACCACGGTGTGGAAGATAATATAATGACTAGAATACTGTGCTATAGGCTGACAAAAAGAATCCCAGTAATGAAGTAGCATAAATAATGACCAAATCTTTCAAGAAATATAATTGAGATCAAACTGTGTGATAGTCTTTTGTTACACAACTCTACTTGAAGCAATGTTGTACATTGAACCTTAGTTATACTGCAAACTGTGATCCAGATCACAAATTCTGCCCTAAGAGCTTGTGCTTCATTATGTTTGAACAATTTTACAAAGGTTTGCCATATAACTAAGGTTCAATGTACAACATTGCTTCAAGTAAGAGTTGTTGTGTAACAGAAGACTATCACACAGTTTGGTCTCTTTCAGTCTGTGGCAGAGCTGTAAACTGCCAAGGTCAGATTACAGCTAAAGGTAAAGGTAAAGGTTTCCCTTGCTCGAAAACCAGTCGAATCTGACTCTAGGGATGCGGTGCTCATCTCCGTTTCCAAGCTGAAGAGCCAGCGCTGTCCAAAGATGTTTCCGTGGTCATGTGGCCAGCATGACTAAATGCCAAGGCGCATGGAATGCTGTTACCTTCCCACCAAAGCAGTACCTATTTATATACTTGCAATTTCTTGCTTTCAAACAGCTAGGTTGGCAGGAGCTGGGACCAGAGACGGGAGCTCACTCCGTCTTGTGGGACTCGGGTCTTGAACCGCTGAACTACTGACCTTCCAGCCTGAAGTTCAGTGTCTCTCAACCACTTGAGCCACCGCAGCCCCTTCCATATTACAGCTAGTTGTTCCTAATACATAGCTGATTATAGAAAAGGAGTCCTGTTAGCAGGCAAACTGCCTGGGAGGAGAAATCTTCCCAAAATAGTCACCTATCTGTTTGTTTTGTTCTCAGGGCATAGCTATTAGCCTGTGTGTAAAATCCTGTGTCCTTCCTAGCCCTTCAGATTCAGCCGATGGATCTAGAACTACCCCCCCCCCCCAGCACATTCACCTTTGCTAGGAGTCTCCAGATAGCTGCAGGAATGGTGTAAGGCCTTTCTTTGTTTTTGCCGCATGTTGTAACCATCACCTTGCCTGTAACACCAAAATTATTTTTAATAAACACCATCCTGAGTACACATGATTTGTCTCAGCCTGGGCACCCTCTTCAGCCTTGAGCGCAGCAGACTCTGGCTGATCCAGCATTTGAAAGTAAGGCAACTCCTAAACCCTGAATGGAAGGCATTGATATATAAATGAGCCTCATGAACCCACATCAAAGTTTGAGTTGGACCCATGAACATAAAGAATTCTTCTGTATCCCTGAACAGAAGCAGAACTTCCAGCCAATTACAAACCGACCTGATCCAGATACTCATCTTCAACCATGTTCTGACTCCATTAAGTAAGCCTAAGAGAAAAGAGCAATCCAAAGTTTCTAGCTGCTTTGCAGTGCACTAATAATTATTGCTTCACAAATTTGTAAATTTTCACAGCTGCAGTGACTTTCCAGGACCCATTTTGCATCTCCAAGTCCACAGAGGTTATAGTGCCCTCATCTGTTCTGCACACACACAAAAATGCTCACCTAATGAATATACATTCAGGTACAAATTAACTGTAATGGTATCACTTTATGATTCATTACCACAAAAATGGTAGAGATGACAGTCTCACTTCAAAACTGGGTTCAGATAAACTAAGTCCAAGCTCATTTGGAATACTGTGTACAATTCTGGTCACCACACCACAAAAAGGATATTATAGCATTGGGAAAAGTGCAGAAAAGGGCAACTAGAATGATAAAAGGGTTGGAACACTTTCCCTATGAAGAAAGGTTAAAACGCTTTGGGCTCTTTAGCTTGGAGAAACGATGGCTGAGGGGTGACATGATCGAGGTTTATAAGGTTATACATGGGATAGAGCAGGTTGAGAAAGAGGTACTTTTCTCCGTTTCTCACAATACAAGAACTCGTGGGCGCTCAATGAAATTGCTGAGCAGTCCGGTTAGAACAGATAAAAATAAGTGCTTCTTCACCCAAAGAGTGATTGACACATGGAATTCACTGCCACAAGAGTTGGTGGTGGCTCCAAGCATGGACAGCTTCAAAAGGAATTAGATAAATATATGGAGCAAAAATCCACCAGTGGCTATTAGCCACAAGGTATAGATAGGATTGCAGCCCTAGTTTACCAACATAGCTCAAGGCAGGTGACAATAATCAAAATGAAAATTACAAAATCCACAATATATAAGATATAGGGACCATATCACTCCAGTCTTGTTTCATCTACACTGACTTCCAATTGCTTCCAGGTTCTATTCCAGATGCTAGTATTGACCTTTAAAACCCTGTACAGCTTGGGGCCAGCATACCTTAAGGGCCTCCTTCTTCAGTATCAACCTACGCGTCCATTCTGGTTATCTGATGCTAGATGGGTGGCAGCCTGAGAACGGGTCTTTTCAGTTGTGGAGACAATACTTTGGAACTCCCTCCCTGGGGAGATTCATTTGTTTCCCTTTATCACTGTCTTCCACCAGCAGGCAAAGCATTTCTTGTTCTGTTTGGCAACCCCCCCAGTAACTATAATTGACCTTCCTCCCTGGTTTTGGTGTTATGAATTGACAGTGTTTTAATTGTTGGCAATGTTTTAATTGTTTTAATTTGCAATGTTTTAATTTGCTTGCAATGTTTTAATTTGCAATAGCAATGTTTAAATTGTTTGATGTTCACTGCCTTGAAGACCCTATTTGAGTGGAAATGCAGCACATAAATGTTCAAATTAAATTAAATTAAATTATTGCGCAGGCATGTTTGATGGGGTGGTTCTTTTGGTTGATGGTGATTGTGAATTTGGCTCTCCCCAAGTTGTAAAATAGGTTAGAGGCTTCAAAATCTGGAAGTAGCCCAGGCCTCTCTGGACGTCCGGGTCTGGTCATAAGCACTTCTCTCTACATTTTCTCCGTGTTTCCTTTAAGACTGCTCCCATTGAACTTGCCTTCTTCCTTGTATTTTTTTCCTGCCTCTGTTATTTCTTTATTTTTAATATATTATTTAAATATGTTCAAATTCAGAAAATAAACATGCTGGGATTTTTCATACCAAAATCATACTTGTAATCAGTCTCAAATAGTAATACAAATAAATAAATAAGACTCAATTGTTGCTATTGCAGTCTCAAATCCTGTGGAAATGCTTAGCCCAAGTTCTGTCATTTCTGCCCATATAAAACAGAGGGTTTTTTAAAAAATATATATCTTGAATTTTCTATACTGTAAATTACTCAGTAAAGCTTCTGAATCTTGTTGGTTTCAATAGTTTCTTAATCAGCCCACATCTGGGTTAAAATTAAATCATTGCAGTAGAGTCTCCAAACAAAATTATATTTATCATACTAATAAGATTTTTTAAGGGAGTAAAGGCTGCAGTGAGCATTCACTGTGCCAGATCCCATAATTGAACATGTGTTAATGACCGGATGTTCCTTGGGATTTCCTACTAGTCTACTATTGCCAACTTTTTTTATAAAGAAGAAAAGATTCATGCCCACCTTACACCCTAATTTTTTTCCCCTCCACTGTATTCATTCTGCCTCTACAATTTTTAAAAATGCACTTTCCTAAATAGGGGTGGAACATCACTTGTGACATGTGGGTGGTGGTGTCCAAATGTTTTTTTTAATGCAATTGCCCTATTGCAGCTTTGCAGTAGTGTCCAGCAAGCAACTTCCATTTAAATCCTCATGGTTCAGGTTTTGTGCATGCATTTTAGCATTAGTTCACTGAATGAAAGGGAACAGAAAGGAATGCAGGCAAAGGGGGTAAACATGATGTTGAAATTGACAAGATTAGCAGCTGCAAAGCCCCATTTTCCATATTGTGGAGCACTAAGGGATTCTCTGCTGTGTTATCAGCCACTGTGAAAAATGGGAAACAGTCACATGATCTCATAATATGGGAGGACATGTTGAGTGTACAGAATGCATGGTAGAACCCACTGACCCACAGCATTGCAAGCTGTGATCATTGACACAGCTGTGCAAAGTTGGCTGCAGCTCCACCATGCTTTGCATAGGACTGTAATTTGTTTGGGGGAAGAGTCTTCTGTCAGAAGCTCTGGAGAGTGTTTTTAGTATTCTGCCACTAAATTGAAAAAAAAAATGGGGGGGGGTATTATTTCCCTGCTCTTCCTTGCAAATCTGCATGGTTTTCTTGTGATTCTCTCATTTGCTCCTGCCCACTAGTCTTTAAAAAATCTTGGCTGTTTTTAAAAGCCTGTTCTGTGTGGATTGCACTCTTCCACCAATGGATTGATCCCAAGTGATTCTTAAGTCTGGCGGTTCACAGAAAGTTTTTGTGGCTCAGCTGCCATTTTAATGTTTTGTTTCCAGGGAATACCAAAATGGTCCCCGTGGTGTGGTGGTGGAAAGTGCCATTGAGTTGCAGCTTATGGCAACCCTGTAGGGTTTTCAAGGCAAGAGATATTCAGAGGTGGTTTGCCATTGCCTGGCTCTGCATCACAACTCTGGCATTCCTTGGAGGCTTCCCATCAAAAAACTAGCCAGAGCCAACCCTGCTTAGCTTCCAAGATCTGATGACATGGAGCTAGTCTGAGCTAGCCAGATCAGAGCTTCCCCTCTGTACTCCTAGCAAAGGTTTAGCTATGCATTCCCTGAGCGGTCTGCTTGTAGGACCTTAGATCTAAACTATCAAATGGCTCTCAGAGAATTCTGCCCTTTGTCCAAACTCTGAGGTTCCTACGCCAATGAATCACTACTTTGTGTTCTAGCGCAAGTGTTTTATAGCTTCCCTGTGTGCTGGCAATTTTTAACCTGGTCCTTCCAGCTGTCCATTTGATAACATTCTGAACTGCAGCTATTACCAGGTTCATGTTGTTTACCTTCACATCAGAAAAAGGTTCAGCTACCCATTTGTGCATGTTGTCTATCAAAAAGATAGGTCATATGTCTCCTGTCCAGCAGTTAGTCCTGATGAGGCTTCCCAAAGAGGTGAATAGTCATGCAAAGTATTAATTGGATCTGCTGATGTTCATTTTTTGTGGAACATTATATTCCCAATAGGGGCCGCGGTGGGTCAGAGGTTAAGATGCTGAGCTGAAGACCAGAAGGCCTGTAGTTCGGCAGTTCAAGACCCAAGTGCCGTGTGATGGAGTGAGCTCCCATCTCTGGCCCTAGCTCCTGCCAACCTAGCAGTTTGAAAGCAAGACATTACAAGTAGATAAATAGGTACCACTTCGGTGGGAAGGTAACAGCATTCCGTGCACCTTGGCATTCAGTCATGCCTGCCATATGACCACGGAGAAGTCTTTGGACAGCGCTGGCTCTTCTGCTTGGAAATGGAGATAAGCACCACCCCCTAGAGTCAGATTCAACTTGCCTTTGAGGAAGGGAAACCTTTATCTATATTCCCTTCTTTGGTTGAGTTCAGATGGGCAGTTTGAAGTGAGAGGAAGTTGTGGCAAAAAATACTTGGAACAAATTGTTCCGGGTTTTCCTGGTCACACTGCAGTGACTGATGAGGGAGCATACCGGGAGGAGGCACAAGGGAGCATTCACACGGCCTGGAGGCACGGCTGTAAGGCACGGCATAAGAAAAATGTGACTTTTGGCATTCACACTTTGTTGGTGTGGGATGGACATGGAATAATCACAGTTTCCAGGGTTTGCTACCACTTTCACCAGGTATATTTTAAACTCGGGAGCGAAGCGTTACAAGATAGGTTGAGTACGGGTGGGGAACGCCGGACAGATGTGCCTGTATGAACGGCCCATTTAATCCGGTTGTGAAACATTAATCACACGTGCCTATATCGGGGCAAACTGCCCATCTGAACTCGACCTTTGTCTTGGAATAGAAGTACCTAAATGGGATGACCAGATCCTTTAATCCATGGATTCAGTCTGGGGATTTAAACAACTATATTTATAAATAAATTCTCTGCATTGCAATACTGCTGTACTGTTGTAGAAGGGTGGTGGGAAAAACAATGGTTTCTTTCAGGATTAAGCCCCCCACACACATACCAGTGGGAAGACTAATGCAAAGAATGATTTTTAAAAGATGAAAGCACTAAAGCAATTTTCAAAAGTTGGCCTGGAAGAAACAAATTGTCTACAATACAGTTCCCACAAGGAAATACAAATTCACTGGCACAAACGGTGTGGATGTACTAAACATTTCTTCATAAGACAACATTTTTTCCTCAAGTGATCTCCCAGAAATCTCACTGAATGTGAGAAATATGTGAAAAAACATACATACATGGTACTAGAGTATGTTCACTGTCCCAAAGCCCAATTCTATCCAACTATCAGGTCACCAAGCTAACCCATTCCCGTGGCAACAGAAATGACTATTTAGCAATAAAGCAGCTTTGATCCCAAGTTGTTGGAAAGCCAACATAAACTGTGAAAGAAGAAGCATCTACCATCATTCATCACTCACAGTGATTGCATTTGGGGAGTTATTTTTCAGCCACTGCCATATATCTCTCTGTGCTGAGGTAAATGTTGTCCTGTGAAGCCCATTGTTTGCACCAACAAAGATAACAAATAGACAAATATAATATTTTACTTTAATGCTTTCCTGGATCAGTTTTCCTTTCGAAAAACCCAAAGCACATTTTTATCCCAATATGATATAGTAAAGGGGAGCACTTCAATGGAAAAATCATTTATTTTTGAGGAGGGTTTCCTTTTAAGTGGCTAAACTTTTGAGGACATTGTTTAGTAATATACAGGTAACAATGTCATAAAAAAGCAAACTTGTAGGATCATTTTTCTATGCATTGTCTCCAAAACATAACAACTGGGGAGGGATTTACCTCAATTAAAAAAATAGAGAGCCAGTATGGTGTATTTATTTTTACTTATATATTTCTTCAAATTTATAGCAGTTAAGAGGGTTTAATTTCCCACTCCTCCACATGAAGCTTGCTGGGTGACCTTGGGCCAGTCACAGTTCTCTCAGAACTCTCTCAGCCCCACCTACCTCACAAGGTGCCTGTTGTGGGGAAAGGAAGGGAAGTCAATTGTAAGCTGCTTTGGGATTCCTTAGGGTAGAGAAAAGCAGGCTATAAAAACCGACTCAAAAATAACAAAGCCCATTTTGAATCAAATGGAGTTTATTGATCTTTGTCTAGCACAGAGTTATTTCAGGAAAGTATCCCACCATGCACTGGTTTCTATAACCAGAAGTGCTATTGTTTTATTTTAAAAACTTTACCCTGCCTTTCAACTTAAAGAAGCTCACAGAATGTCTTATAGTCTCTAGATTAAAATAGGGACAAAACACCCAAAACAAATAAATCAACAATTAAAAGTCGTATTAGTTTAATAAAAATAAATCTTAAGTGACTTGAGTAAACAGGAGAAATTTAGTCTGTCACTTAAAGGATACCAATGATAACTGGCAAATCTTCTTGAAAAGGTTCAAAAGTTGGATGCAGTCCACAGAAAATACCCTTTCTTTAGTTGCCGCTATCTGGTCTCCAAAGACAAGGACACACAGAAGAAGGCATTGGAAGATTTGTGGACAGATTCATGTGTGCAAGATAGTTCCTCAAGCATCTTGCTCCCATTTAGAGTTGCATAAGATATAAACTGCACTGTGAATTGTACCAGAAACTAATTGTCATCTGGTGTGGATTTTTTTCATTACAGAAGCAGTAATACAACTTTGGAAAACCCCAGAGAATTTCCTGGATACCACTTTCTGAACCAACTGACTTCTCCAAACACTTTCCATGGGCAAGAAAAGTGAGTCTGAGGCAATTTCATCATCTCATCCATTGACTAGGTGGAAAGGAAATCACACATAGAGCCACATGTGACCTTTAGAACTTCATATGAACACAGACCCTATCTGCGTGATGAAAGACCATTCGTTTTGCATCTGTAGAGGTTAGACACAGTACAGGGGTATAATCCCAGTCCACCCTCCACTGGATATGTGAAGAGTGTTTAAGGACTAACTAATATAGAACACAGGAGATGTATGATTGGATCTACTTGATCCAGCCTTTAATGCCAATAAATAAATAAATAAATATTGGGTTGGGATGACCTCCCTTAAACTGGGGCTGTGGTGCTGGGTAGGGAAGTTAACTTGCTGTCCTTGTATCACTTCCTCAATAGAAACTGCCCTCTTCAAAGCTACTATTCATTGTAATTTAGGCAGAAGGGGAAGACATGTACTTGTATTGTATCTGCTGTTTTTTGTTCTTTACTGAGGCTAATTGTAACTTTGGGGGAGGGGAGGTTTTTTATCAGGAAAACATCACAGGGAGAAAAGATTAAGCTCCATTTCTCTAACTCTGTGGTCCTATAGATTTTTTTAAAAGAAAAAATTGTAATTTGGCCATAAGAACCAGGACAAATATATATATCATCATCTCATCCATTGACTAGGTGGAAAGGAAATCACACATAGAGCCACATGTGACCTTTAGAACTTCATATGAACACAATTGGCTGTCCAACTAGGTTGAGTTGTGTGTCTCTTTCCTACAGATCCATCAGTGCTTTTGTTCTGCTTTGTCCATTCTTACGGCTCCCTCTAGTCCAGGGGTGGTCAAACTGCAGCTGTGGAGCTGCATGCGGCTCTTTCACACAGTCTAATTTAATGTTAATAAAAAGTAAATTTGCATATTTTTCAATAAAATGTGTGTGTAATATTTGTTCATTTCTTGTGGCTCTCAAACATCTGACATTTATTCTGTGTGGCCGTTATGTTAAGCAAGTTTGGCCACCCCTGCATAGCACCATTATAAGTACATGAATTAATTTCTCCAGTCATTCTTACTTTATATCCTCATCGTTGGCAAAGACAATGATAGCCCTGGCTCTGGGAGTGTCTAGGAGCAGCTTGATAATTTTATCAAATTCGTAGGTCTTGTCTTTGCGATCCTGTGGGATTTTCAATGACTGGGCAATGCAGAGGTCACCTGTTAACAGAAAGAAAGAAGACAAGATACTAAAATCTGTAAATTAAATCCAGGAAGGAAACTGGAAGAAAATAGTGGTTAGGAGGAAGAGGGAACAAACTGAGACATGAAGACTTCATAGATCCTCTGTGGTACAATGGATGTGTTGGTGCTGGGTCGGAACAAGAGAAAATTGCATTTAAGCCCCTAGTTTGGTTATGAAGATCTCTGGTTGCATATAAACAACAGTAGATCTCTTGTTGTGTGTCAGCCTAGCCTACCTCATAATACCTCAGCCTAGCCTAATGTTGTAAAGATTAATACATTAAGAACTTTAGTGTGCCTTGTTTGCTTAGCAATACATAAGACTGGGGGGGGAACCTGTGTATTTTGGAAATCTTTCCTGAGATTATGGCATCTGACATGCCTTACTACTATTTTCCCTTTGGGCCAACACAAAGTCAGAGTCTGTTTAAATGTTCCATCCTTGGCTATCAGTAAATAATTTGGGCAGGAAGCGAAAGCTTATTAATAGTATAGCAAAGATGTGAGTTTCTGTAATATCTTCCTGATGAGCCCCTTGGCTCTATGGAGATGATGGTACAACATCACACTGATCGATCAAAAGGAACAAAAAAGTGGAATTCCATTTCCCCAAACAATATTGTGAAAACTGCTTGACATTAAGAGTTGCTACCTTTCCCTGTGGCTTGGGTCTGTTTGGCAGACAGACCCAATTGCTTCTGAATTGCTCTAGTCATTTAAATTCCCAGCATTTTCTGTTTTGGCTTTTCTCACAGGTAGCCAATAGACACTAAAAAACATTTATCCTGAAATGTCCCCAAAGAATATCCTTCCAGACAAAACATAAAACCAAAATGGGACTTTGTGCTGATAATCTGTCAGGAAAAGGAGAGGGTTCTATCAGTGCTACTGGGGATTTGGGCAATAGGACAACTGTTGATTTGCTGACAGGAAAAGATAATTCACAGAAATCATCCTATACAATGAGGAAAATTGAGAGGCTAATCTAACCTGTTTTTTTAAGATTAAGTCCCATTTATTCAATGGGGCCTATGATGTCCCTGTGCACTTCCCTCCCCTCAGAAGCAAGATTTTCCCTCTGTTTTTTCTTTCCGTCTGACTGAGCTCCCCTAGAAATGTGTTTTTATGTTCTTATATTCCAAATTAACAAAATATTTTATTCAACATAGAGGGGAAAGGTCAGGCAAAATCACAGGTTAACATTTCTGAAGTAAAACCAATACATGCACAGACTTCAGTTCTTATGTGTCAGGGTAATGAGAGTTTCCTAAGCTATTCAACAGAGTCTCAGTTTACTTAATATGTAATGTAATTTGAAATGATAGATTCAAATGATTTTTGCTGGTCTGGGGATAGGAAAATAACACAGCCAATAGCCACACTTCAAAGAAAAAGATACTGCAATGTTCCCTCCTTGCTTGAGGGGAGACAGATAGAACCTAATGATAGACTCTCGCAAGTAAGGACACATCAGTCTCCAGTTCTGACATAACTATTTCCTTGCCCCCCCCCCCAATTGAACCCAGACAATAGTCATAAACTAAGCTTATTATTCTTTTAATCTGTTTAAAACATCTTCATTATTTTGCATGCTAATTCACTGCTCACACTCTTTACGTATGACTGTTATTTCTGTTATTTCTATTTCCATCTCATTGTGTCTGAAGAGGTGTGCGTGCACACGAAAGCTCACCTTGAATAAAACTTTGTTGGTTCTGAAGGTGCCACTGGACTCAAACTTTGCTAAGCTATTCACAGTTACTTAAATCTTTATGTTGAAAGGCTTCTGTTCGAGTGTTTTCCCCAAACACTCCAGGACACTTTCTTTGAGTATTCTCTGACCCTTTTGGTTTCCAGAAGGCTGGTACACTCTTTTATTCTCAGACTCTTTTGGTTTCCAGAAGGCTGGTGTACTCTTTCCAGTACCCAAACCCCTTCTCTTGAAACACCAGTATTCATCTTAAGTTTTTAAACTGAGTCTTAAGGTTTCTACAGGCAATTTCTACACACCAGACAAGGAATCTCTGCACTCTTCAGAGCTCACTCCCTGTTTGACTGGGTAGGGAAATTGTCCTCTCACTAGAAGATCTATCCCCGTTTCCTTGGCCTGAATGGTCTCCATCTAACTACCCACTCATCCTTGCCAACTTTCCCTAGTTCTCCTGTCTGTGTTAAACTGCTCTCAATCAGGGCTGAATTCCAAAACTGTCAGAATTAGACTCTTCTCAGCTAAGGCTGAAATTAGACTACATTCTCCTCAGCATCCAGTTCAGAGGTTTTTCTCTGCTCAGCTGATGCTAACCAATCAGATCTCTTGGAACAGCTTGTCACTCAAGGCTCTCTGGCTCTGTGAAGAGTTAACCTTTCACAGTCCTTTATCTGTTTACATGGCACTTTTAAGCTTTCAAAAGTGCAGTCTGTCACAAGTCTCATCCTTATTAGGAGCCTCTGTTGTTGCTCATTGTAAATATCAGCATCTTTGAAACATTCAGAGCCAGAACATGCATGCTTCAGCATTTTTAAGCAGTTAATTTTAACAAGACCCCCATCTTAGAATATTTGTGGTATAGATTTTTACAGGATAAGATGGCTCTCTGTGCATGCTCAGATTCACAGTGGTTTAAGGGGTTCTCTATGAACAGAGAAACTGATCAAACCACATAGTGACAACAGTAGTAAATGATCACTTAGACATGTGAATGAAAACAAACACAGAACTATCATTACAGATGGAACGTTTCACATTTTTAACAGAGTAAAGGTCTATCTATGACATTGCTATCCTAATGAGCTCATGGTGCCATACATGGCTTTCTCTTCCTCCATTTTATTCTTACAACCACCCAGTAAATCAGTTAAGGCTGTGAATGACTTGAAGAGTAGAGTTACGAACCTCCAGATGGTGGCTGGAGATCCACCGTTACAAATTATCTCCAAGCAACAGAGCTCAATTCACCTGGAAAAAATGACCACTTTGGAAGGTGGACTCTGTTGCAAGCCTGGCCGGGAACGGCATAGGGCATGCTGTCAGACGGCAGAGTGAGTAAGACAAGAGCACCAACTCAAGACACATAGTCAAGTCCCAGTTCAAGATTCAGCACAGAGTCAGGACTCTAGTCCAAGAGTCAGCCCATACAGCAAGGTCTGATAATCCAAGGGTTACTCACGAGCAGATTCAGGAGCAAGACAAAAGCAGAGTGAGGAAACAGTTTGAAGAGTCACAGGGTATAGCCAGAATCTAATGCACTAGTTGCAGCATCAGTGGGATTTTAACTTGTTGCTTCCCCACCTAGCAACCTCCCTTGGCTGGTTTTTACAGCCATATGCATAAGGTTCATTCTTGCAGCCAGCTGCTCAGGAGTAATCCTGCAACTAGTCAAGTAGTTCCATCAAGCCAGGAGGTGTGCACTTTGTCATCTCTCCTGTAGTTCTGTTCATAGCCTCTGTCTGCAGCACTCTAAGGGTGTGGGTGATACTGAAGGATTAGGAATGATCAAATGAGTTTTACCTGTTGAATCAGGGTTGGAGGGTATGGGTGGTTCTGCACCAGCTGTTGACTGTGAATCCTGATGAGCCTGCAGCTCACCTTCCTGTTTGTTAGTTTGTGCTGACTCGGAGCTTGTTACACAGGGCTCCTCTTCCCCTGAGGAGTCCTTGCTCTCACTGATCCCTGGCTGCCCCACAACAGACTCTATCTCATAGTACCCCATTGAAGTCCCTTCCCTCCCTAGACCCCATCCTCCACAGGTTCTGCTCCCAAAATCTCCAGGTATTTCCCAACGTGGAGCTGGCATCCTAGTTGAAGAGTGACTGGCCCAGTCACATAGTGAGCTCACCTACTGAGTTTCATTGCCAGGTGAGGATTTGGTGCTTATTAAAAGTTTAGGCTGACAGGGACTGTCCAAGGCACTAGCAGTATAGTCCTAAACTGAATTACACCTAAATCCATTTCAATAGACTAAGAAGGATACAACTCTGTTTAGTTAATGCTGTTAGTCCATTTCATGGCTGAGCAGGATTTTGAACACATGTACCCCAGAGCTTAGCCCAAACCCTTTACCAAAACACTAGCGATCAGCAAATATCCTGTTTCAAGTGGTCATGCTAATAATAAAATATTGGGGATGAAATTAATGTACGGGTATCAGCATGGATGTTTACATTTCTTTCTTTTCTAAATTCAAACTAGAGCTACTTCTGTACTTAAATAACCATTTGTGTAAGTTAGCAAGAATTCAGAGGCTGAATTTCTTGGAATCATGAGAACTAGAGATGGTACCCTTTTTTGTTTTCATTTCAAATCTAAATTCCCAGAGCAAATTTTGGACGGTTTACTTGAATTTGCCCTGAGATACAAGACCAGGATTATACTGAACAACTGTCACTTAACCGTCTGCCCCTGCTGCTGCAGAAGAAAGGATGGACAGACAGACAGGCTCTTAAATCTCCTGTGATTTGGCAGAGAAAGCCAGTCTTGCTGGCAGAAACAAAGCATACTTCCATTTGCTAAACTGTTCTTCCCTTCCACGTAAGGATTTTCTCATATAAAAAAGATATATATTTCATTCATTTATTTATTTATTTTAACCGTTTTAGTGCCCTCTTCCCACCCAATCAGGGTCCAAAAGGCAACAAACATGAAGATGTTAACACATTTAGAGAGCAATCCTAAACTGGCCTAGTCAGAATCAAACTCAAGTCTATTCAGTGGGGCTTAATCTCAGGAAAGCATTATCCAGATTTCATTGCCAAACAAAATATAGTTTAAAATATAAAATCCAATTAAAAACATAAAAAAACCAACACTAGAAGGAGGGCCTCCACTTCTCCTGAGAAGGAGTCAGGCTGCTGGTACTTAAAATCAAAAAGTGGCAGAGCAGTTTTTAAACTAAATCTTGGGGGAGAGCCAACAGGAGATGACATGCTTCTGGTTCGAGATAGCTCGTTGCTAAGAGATGAAGAGGTAACTGTTACTGTTTTAGAGGGAAGTGGATTAGGACTGGCCACTGAGAGGGGAACAAACAATGTTGACCGCCTGACAAGGTCTGGAGGCCACTGGAGGAAGGCTGCAAGCCTAATATGTCTGGGAAATTTATATACAAATGCTAGAAGGGCCCACAGCAAAATGGGGTAACTGGAATGCTTAGTATCAGCGGAGAACATAGACATTGTGGGCATTTCAAAAACTTGGTGGGATGAGGATAAGCAGTGGGATACAGTGATTCCTGGATATAAATTATATCAGGATAGGGAGGGAAGGGTAGGGTAGGAGGTGGAGTAGCTCTGTATGTCAGAGAAGGTATGCAGTCTAGTAAGAATGCAAGAGACACAGATTCGTTTACAGAAATGCTATGGGTGGAAACACTAGGCCCAAAAGGAAGCTTAATTCTGGGAGTTTGTTATCGCCCACCTGATCAAAGGTTACAGGCTGATTTAAAAACAGCAAAAGAATTAAGGAAAACAGCTAGACAAAATAATTGTGTTGTTACAGGTATTCTTTTTTTAATTTATATTTTTTATTGTAGAACGCAAAACAGTAAAATTACACAACGTAGTTCATTTTATATTTTAGAATGTACAAAAATGCAATTGAGAAAAAGCATAGGTTGTGCCAGGTATTCTTAACTACCCACACATTGATTGGATCAATACGTTTTCAAGTCAGGAGAAAGAGATTGGGTTTCTAGATACTCTCAATGACTGTGCCATGGAGCAGATTGAACCTACCAAGGGGGAGGTGAGACTGGACTTGGTCCTAAGCAGTGTTCCCTCTAATGCTGAGTTGGTATGAGCTAGCTCACAGTTTTTTAGCTTCCAGCTCACACATTCTTGTCTTAGCTCAGGAAGGATGGCTCCAGAGCAAACTAATTTATGCAGTAGCCAAATCGCATGCTCACAAGTTTAATGCCAGTAGCTCACAAAG
Organism: Gekko japonicus; assembly: GCF_001447785.1. Lineage (NCBI taxonomy): Eukaryota > Metazoa > Chordata > Lepidosauria > Squamata > Gekkonidae > Gekko > Gekko japonicus. The sequence continues at coordinate 1,451,357 of NW_015167071.1, forward strand.
CAGATTTTTTGCTCACAAGACTCCACAGCTTAGAGGGAACATTGGTCCTAAGTAATGTTCAAGTACTAGTGAGAGATGTAAATGTGATAGTGCCAGTTGGGAACAGTGGCCATAATGCTATTTAGTTTAACATTTATGTAAACAGGGAGTTGCCCCAAAAGACCAACACAACCACTTTCAACTTTAGAAGGGAAACTTCTCTCAAATGAAAGGGCTTATGAAGAAGAAACTGAAATGAAAGGTAAGGAGGGTCAAATCTCTCCAGGAAGCTTGGGGACTATTTAAAACTACAGTCCTAGAAGCAGATAAAATGTATGCCACGGATTAGGAAAGGTACAAATAGGTATAAAAAAGGCCTACATGGTTACCAAGAAAAGTAATGGACACAGTAACAAGGATTCCTTTGAGCAGTGGAAGGCTAGTCCAAATGAAGGGAGCACAGGCTTTGGCAAATAAAATGCAAATCAGTGATCAGACAGGCAAAAAGGGACTATGAGGAACATACTGTAAAAAACATAAAGACCCATAATAAAAATTTCTTCAAATACATAAGTATCAGGAAACCAGCCAGGAAGGCAGTGGGACCCTTGGATTCCTAAAGGATGAATAAAGGATGATATCTGAGAATCTGAGAGCTTTTATTTTGTTTGCCTCTATCTTCACTGCGGAAGATGGGAGATGCTTGCCCACCCCAGAACCACTCCAGACTCCTAACCATCTTCATTGCCTTCCTCTGGACATGTTCCAGCTTGTTTATATCCTTCTTAAATTGTGGTGCCCAAAACTGAACCCAATACTCTTGTTGTTGTTCAGTCGCACAGTCGAGTCCGACTCTTTGTGACCCCATGGACCATGGACCAGATCACGCCAGGCCCTCCTGTCTTCCGCCGTCCTCTGAAGTTGGCTCAACTTCATGTTCGTTGCATCGATGACACTGTCTAACCATCTCATCCTTTGCCGTCCCCGTCTTCTTTGACCTTCAATCTTTCCCAGGATCAGGGTCTTCTCCAGTGAGTGCTCCCTTCTCATTTGGTGGCCAAAGTATTTGAGCTTCAGTTTCATTATCTGGCCTTCCAGGGAACAGTCAGGGTTGATTTATTTAAGGATTGACTGATTTGATCTTCTTGCAGTCCAAGGGACTCTCAAGAGTCTTCTCCAGCACCATAGTTCAAAAGAATCTATTCTTCGGCGCTCGGCCTTCCTTATAGTCCAACTCTCGCAGCCATACATGACTACTGGGAATACCTTCGTTCTGACCATGCGAACATTTGTTGGCAGGGTGATGTCTCTACTTTTTATCATGCTGTTTAGGTTCACCATCACAATACTCTAGGTGAGGTCTAACCAGAGCAGAGTAAAGTGGTACCATCACTTTGCGTGATCTGGACACTATACTTATGTTGATACAGCCCAAAATTTGCCTTTTTAGCTACTGCATCACACTGCTGACTCATGTTCAATGTATGGTCTATTAAGACCCCTAGATCCTTTTTCCACATACTACTGCCAAGACAAGTCTCCTCCATCCAATAAATATGTATTTGATTTTTCCTATCTAAATGCAGAACTTTACATTTATTCCCATTGAAATTCATTTTATTTTATTTTTGGCCCAGTTTTCCAGCCTGTCAGGATCACCCTGTATCCTGACTCTGTCTTCTATTGTATTTGCTACCCCTCACAATTTAGTATCAACTTGCTCATTAATGATTTGGAGCTGACAGTAAGCAATGAACTGGCTAAGTTTGCAGATGACACTAAGTTGTTTTGGGTGGTGAGAACCAGGGAGGAGTGTGAGGTGCTCCAGAGGGATCTGTTGAGGGAGGGCGAGTGGGAATCAATGTGGCAAATGAAGTTCAGCGTGGGCAAGTGCAAGGTAATGCACATTAGAGCAAAAAATTCCAATTATAAATACACATTGATGGGGTTCAGGAAAGAGATCTTGGAGTCATGGTAGGTAACTCAATGAAAATGTCAACTCAGTGTGCAACTGCAATAAAAAGGTAAATGCTATGCTGGGGATTATTAGGAATGTAACTGAAAATAAATCAGCCAGTATCATAATGCCCCTGTATAAACAAATATTGCAGTCTCATTTGGAATACTGTGTACAGTACTGGTCATCACACCACAAAAAAAAAGATATAGCATTGGAAAAGGTGCAAAAAAGGGCAACTACAACAATTAAATGGATGGAACACTTTCCCTATGAAGAAAAGTTGAAGAGATTAGGGTTCTTTAGCATGGAGAAATGACAACTGAGTGGTGACATGATAAAGGTTTACAAAATTATGCATGGGATAGAGAAGGTAGAGAAATAAGTACTTTTCTCCCTTTCTCACAATACAAGCACTCGTGGGCACTCAATGAAATTAATGAGCAGTAGGTTTAGAACAGATAAAAGGAAGTACTTCTTCACCCAAAGAGTGATTAACATGTGGAATTCGCTGCTGCAGGAGGTGATGGCAGCTACAAGCATAGACCGCTTCAAGAGGGGATTCGATACATATGGAGCAGAGGTCCATCAGTGGCTATTAGCCACAAGGTATAGATGGAACACTCTGTCTGGGGCAGTGATGCTCTGTATTCTTGGTGCTTGGTGGGGCACAGTGGAAGGGCTTCTGGAGTTCTTGCCCCACTGGTGGACCTCCTGATGACACCTGGGTTTCTGCCACTGTGTGACACAGAGTGTTGGAATAAATGGGCCATTGGCCTGATCCAACATGGCTTCTCCTATGTTGACATGATATTACGTTTACCCTCAGATGGTGGGGGCAACCGAAGAAGGGCCTCTGAGGATGACTGGAGTGAGCAGGTCGGTTTGTATGGAAGAAGGCCGTCCTTAAATTTAGTTAGTCAATACTAGCACTTTGAATTGAGCCTGGAAGCAAAGTAGAAGCCATTGTAGGTGGAACAAGACTGGAGTTATATGGTCCCTAAGATCCACCCCAGTCAACAATCTGACCTCAGCATTGTGTACCAATTGTAGCTTCCAGACAGTGTTCAAGGGTAGTTTCACATAGAATGTACTGCAGTAATCTAATCTAAATGTTACCAGGGCATGTACCACAGTGGCACAATCTTTTCTGTCCAGGAATGGCTGCAGCTGGCTCACCAGCCAAGGCTGCTGAAAGGTGCCCTGGCCCACAGCTGTCACCTGTTTATCCAACAAGAGTCCTGGGTCCTGAAGTGCCCCAAGCGATGAACCTGCTCCTTAACGGGAATGCAACCCCATCCAGATCAGGGGATAAGCCATTTTCCAGGTCAGACCCCCCCACACACACACACCAGTAGCTCCTCCATTTTGTCTGGATTAAGTTGCCGCTTCTTAGCTCTCACCCATTCCAAAACTGCCTCCAGATACCTATTTGTGGTTTCTAAGCTTCCCTGGGATCTGCTGGTAGCATGAGACAGAGCTGAGTATCATGTGCATATCGGTGGCAGCTCATCCCAGATCTCCAGATGACCTCTCCCAGTGGCTTTCCTTAGATGTTGAAAAACATGGAGGACAAGGTAAAACCTTGGGAAACCCCATAGGTCAAAGGCCAAGGGGCAGAGTAGCAGTCCCCCAGCACCACACTCTGAAACACTTGAACTGCAAATGGGTACAAATATAGTTTTTGTAGCTTTCTGCATGCACTCCTAATTCTTCTCACCTCCATCTTCCCACATACAAATCTTGATTGAGCCCTTCCCCACTTGGTCAGCCTCCAAGTCACCATGACATCTGAATGAACAAATCTCACTGAAGTCATGTTTATTCACTCCGCACAAAATAGGATTCTAAACTGGGATTAAACTGTAGTTTAGAATCCTGGTTTGTGTACATAAATCAAATACCAGTTGACCAAGGCACTTGAACGTGGACATTTTGATGAACTGGTACTTGATCAAGTTGGAAATTTTTCATCAAGCACTATGCACAAGAGGAGGTGGGAGGCACAAAAGGGGCATACCTGGCTGATGTTTGCTTACAGTTTATTTTGAGGTCTGAATACAACCTCAATGAGCAGAGAACTTGATGTCTGTCAATACCAGTTGCTGGGGGTGGGGGGAGGAAGAGTGAAGGTTTCATCTGTGATTTACTGGTAAACCTTCTAGAATCATATGGCTAGCTGCAGTGGACAAAAAGATGGTGGATCACATGACCTTTGCTCTAAACCAGCTGGGTTCTTATGTTTATAAAACTACTGAGACAGGGCTTTGGGATAGTGCCTCAGTTACCTTTCCAGGACTGGAAGAATCACATCTTGTAGGGAAATTAAAATATTATACAATTTTTATCATTAAAAGAATGCAAAATCCTTAGGAGAGTGGCACAATACAGATGATTAAAATTGCCTTCATTCTGTTAAGTAGTTTCAGAGAGTGGCTGTGTTGTGTGCAGCAGAAGAACTAGATTCGAGTCCAGGAGCACCTTGGAGAAAACAAGATTTGGGGGTATAAGTTACTGGCCTGGAATCCAGCTATTCTGCTAAGAAAGCTAGTAAAATAGTTCTGTATCACCTCAGAAGATCAATTTCTTAAATTATTATATGACTACAATATAAAGTAACCCATACAGAAAATCACAGAGGATAAATATCAACGATGCCATTAGAAGAATCAATTTTATTGTGAGTCTTCACGCAAATATGTTTGACTTATCTTTGACATTTCAAGTACCAAGATATTGAGTATTTTTCAAGCTTTCCTGCCTTAGATACTGCAGACAAAAGAAATGGTCCAACAGATGTGCTTTTACTGTGAAATCATATTTACAGTGTTCTCTTAGTACTACAAAGCCACACAATGGGTTGGTTTTCTATCACTCTGCAACCCTTTCTGTTCCCAGTTCATCAGAGGAAACCAATCCATCATATCCCAAAATAGCTGTAGAATATTCCAGCAGGTGTCACTGTGGTACATAATTTGTCATTTTTATAAAGGTTAAAATATGTGCATCACATAAGCTCTACCATGATACATCGTTTCTTTGAAAAGTGATAATGACAAAATACTCATTTATTACAGCAGACAACAATAAAATGTTTAAATTATATACAGTGAAATACCTTGGCCCACTCAATGGGCTGTATCTTTTCTGCTGATGGAAGTAGGAGGTGGGGCAATCAGATACACTAATTCAGAACTGAGCCATAGATTGTGGATTAATAGATACACAAAAGTGAGACAGAGGCAGATAGAATTTTCCTGCAAACCTGAAGAAAGTTCCAGGTTTGCAGAAAAGGCTGAAATCTTGAAATAATCCAAAACAATAAAAAACAATACCTGTAGCTTTAAGAAAAGAATACCCACTGAGCTCCCAGCTGCCATTTTGGATGTTGCTAGGCTCTCACAACAGTATTGTTGAGTCTTCTAAGCATTGGTTTCTGTAGAGCAAAGCTATGGGGGGGGAGTGGGGATGGACTTGGAGGCCAAAATAGCTCTGGAAAGCCACCACCACCACCAATGGAGGAGGACTTGGAGACTCCACCCACGCCATTTGGCTACCATGCAACTGGGCCTGGTGGTAGGAGCTACCATGTAACTTGGTATGGTTACCAACTGGCCAGAGGGGAAATGATTCTTTTAACAGAGGTTTATTATGCAGAAATGACCAATTTAACAGAAAGAGGGGAGAGGCTACAGTGGCTGCCAGGGAAGAGAAAGATGAAATAGTGAGGGAGAGGATACAGGGGGAAATGGGATGTCCCCTGCAAGTCCTTGCAGGTCACATGCTCATCTGTCCCAAATTCTTTTCTTATTGGAACTCTTAGTGCACTTTTTAATGTGACAGTTCCTCTACTACAAGAGTCCTTTTAGCGGGGTAATGGGAGCTAGCTGGAGGTATATGATGAACAATCTTCTTCTACCAGTAGAACTGTGTTTCTAGGAAGCATGGGTTGATATGATACTCACACACATACACACACACTTTCAATATTATTACCAGATCTTGGATTTGTACAAACACACCATTTCGTTCCTGATTTTTCACCATTTCTAAGGAGATCTACACCATTACAGTGATGCGAGAAGCCTTGTGCAACCTATATGGCCAGCTGATTACATAGTTTTGACGGGATTCCCCAGGGCAGTTATCAGCTCAGAATTTATTCTAGTGAGGTTCTTTGGCACTAAGAGCCCGAAAGGATATCTTTGAAAATTAGATTTGTAGAGTGGAGGCTACAAGCATAATGGAAGACTGTGACACTCCTGAACACATGGGTAAGGGAAAAGGGAATCAAAAGCACAATCATACAGGCTTCTTTTGCAGTGCAGTGAAGGCACAAGGACGTCCACCTATAGGGTAGTATTTCCTGCCTTTTGACTCCTTAAGGTAAAGGTAAAGGTAAAGGTTCCCTTGCTCGAAAGCCAGTCGAATCCGACTCTATGGTTGCGGTGCTCATCTCCGTTTCAAAGCCGAAGAGCCAGCGCTGTCCGAAGACGTTTTCCGTGGTCATGTGGCCGGCATGACTAAACACCAAAGCGCACGGAACGCTGTTACCTTCCCACCGAGGTGGTCCCTATTTATCTACTTGCAATTTCTTGCTTTCGAACTGCTAGGTTGGCAAGAGCTGGAACTAGAGACAGGAGCTCACCCCGTCTTGCGGCACCCGGGTCTTGAACTGCTGAACTACTGACCTTCCACAGCCTGCAGTTCTGGAGAGTGTCCCCTCCCACAGAAAAGCATTTCAGGAAGCATTATTGATAACCATGGCAGGGAGAGGGCTTGGAAATCCTTGCATACATAGAAAAATGTTAGTCTAGATCCCACCCTGTGTTTGGGTGGGGGGATACCAGTGACAGAAACCAACACTGTCCCCCGACTGGATGGGTAAATATAATGTTAAGAAACATTTTGCATTGTCACAAGATACAAACAATCAGCATTCAACACAGTTGCCAAACAGGACTCTAAGCTACTGCATTTGTAGATAACAAGTGATATACCACTTGTTTTCTGAACAAAAGCAGCTCAAATAGCCCAGCATAGCCTGAGCTCATCAGAGTTTGAGAGCGAAGCAAGGTTGGTCATAGTCAGGGCTTTTTTCTTTTTTGAAAAAGAGGTGCCGGAACTCTCAAGAGGGGAATGAAGGTTTAAACCTGTATACTGAAAACTCACAAACTTTTAAACATTTTAAATAGAATTTTGTTGAAGAGGTTCCAGAACTCCATTCCAGTATGTTCCCCCAGGAAAAAAAAAGCCCTGGTCATAGTAAGTACATGGATGGGAGACCACCAAGGAAGATTGGCATTTCTATGTGGAGGAAGGCAACTGCAAACAACCTTTGTTTGTCTCTTGCCTGGAACTCCCCATGAATGGGATTGCCATGAGTCAGTTCTTAAAGAAGTGGCATGGAAAATGGAAACACAGCCTGAGTTTTCAAGAAAAGTCATCAGAAGGTCTAGTGCCTCATGGGCTGAAGAACAGAGAGGGTGGATTGTTTCTGTCTGCAGAAAAGAGAAGTATAGTGTTTATGAATCTGGCCTGCAGGGGTCTGCTTTCGTAACATTCAGTTCAGCCCAGAAATCAATGGATGGCTTTGACAAGCTATTCTTTCTTAGTTCAGACTTTCCTCTGTAATACAAGGATGATAACACTGGCCTGACAGAGATAGCATATGTGAAGTACATAGGAACTGAAATAACAGGAAATAGTCCTAGTATATTTCCTTTCCCTGCTAAATCAGAATGAGCAGGGTGAACATGTTCAGGAAAAGTATTCTTTCTTGCATCTTGTGGCAGCTTTATGTCACTGGTGGAAGGGTTACTTCTAAAACCACAGTATTTGGAGGGGGGAAAACGTCCTTCCAAATATTAATATATTACTTGGTATGCTGGCCTCTGAAACTTGTAGGCTTGCAGAGCCATACAAAGTAGAGCTATGCCTTTCTAAGGCTTGTTGATAAAAAAGAGTTATCTGAAGAATACTTGTGTGAGATGAAATACCTCCCCCCCCCAAAGAATGCTTAAACACACCTTAGCTATATGAAATAATCAAGATGGGATTTAATCAACTTGTTTGATTTTCAAAAATATTTAATCTACAGAAACTTAGGGAATGATTGTGACTCAGTAGTAGAGAGCATTCTTTGTATTCAAGAAAATTCCCAGGTTCAGACATTGACATTTCCATTTAAAAAGGATTTCAGGTAGCAGTGCTGGAAAAGACCCATTTCTGCTTCAGATGCCAGAGTTCTGCAGCCAGACAAGCTGAGCTAGATGTTCCAGTGATCATACATGGTATATGCTCTCATCATATAAGCAGCTCACTTTAGTTAACAAAACTTTAGTTAACATTTTGCCTTAGATATTTTCAGCCCAAAGGCCTATGAGTCAGTCAAATGAAACTGGGATAGAGACTGAAACTGAATCCGACGAAGACAGAGGTCCTGTGCCTGAGCCGGGGTGGCCCGAGGGTAGGGATCCCACTCCCAACCTTTGATGGGGTGCAGTTGATGCCAGAGCCGGAGGTTAGGAGCCTGGGAGTGCTCCTGGATGCCTCTTTAACAATGGAGGCCTAGGTAGCAGCCACTGCCAAGTCAGCCTTTTACCATCTCCGGCTGATCAGGCAGTTGGTTCCCTTCCTCAAACACAACGATTTTGCAACAGTGATCCACGCAATGGTCACCTCGAGATTAGACTACTGTAATGCTCTATACATGGGGTTGCCCTTGTCCCAAATCCGGAAGCTGCAGCTGGTGCAAAATGCTGCGGCCAGGCTGTTGATAGGTCTCCATGTGCAGGAGCACATCCAGCCTGTGCTAAAAGCATTGCACTGGCTGCCAATAGCATACTGGATTCTCTTCAAGGTGCTGGTTTTGACCTTTAAAGCCCTTTATGGCCAGAGTCTGGCATACCTGAGGGACCACCTTTCCCCATATGTTCCCCAGAGAGCACTGAGTTCAGGGGCTCAAAACCAACTAGCCCTCCCAGGCCCCAAAGATGCTAGACTGGTGATAACTAAGGCCAGGGCCTTCTCGGTGGTGGCTCCGTACCGGTGGAATGAGTTCCCGGAGGAGATCAGGGCCATGTGGGACCTTTTACAGTTCCACAGGGCCTGTAAGATGGAATTCTTCTACCAGGCTTTCAATTAGGAGCCACCCTAAACACTGAGGAGTGACCCTGTGCCCTGGTTTTACCACCCTCAGTCTATCCTGCTGCATAATTATTTGATCATATTGAGCCTATTTGAGAATACCACCAGGACTAACACCTAAGTAGTGGTATGGTTGGATTTAGAAATCTCTGCTCTGCACTTTAATTGTTTCCAGCACTTTTGAAAATGAGCCCACCTTCGCGGGAAGGGCAGGGTATAAATTGAACTAATAAATAAATAAATAAATAAATAAATAAATAAATAAATAAACTGTATTCACCAATTTTTGTTCTGGCTTTATCCTTGTCTATTCCCAAACCTTGTTTTGTTCTCAGACTAACCAAGATGGCCCGTTGAATAGCTTTCTGAACTTTTCTTTCACAAATAATTATTTATGGTAGAACTGTCAATATATTGTTAAGACAAGGAGAATTGGTCCAATAAAATACTTCAGAGTTGCTCAGTTTTATGTTGCAGAGTTTCTGGGGCTCTCCTATAGCTTCCATTTTAAAGCAGACAGGCCCTCAAGACTTTCCTTAAAAGTAAACCAGAATCAGCTCTTGGCCTCATGGCTTAAAGCTGTTCAGGTCCCAAATTGATTAGTTTATGAAACCTGACAAGGTCAGAGTCCAAGTCTGAGGGGTTTAGGCCATATTTGTTTAACAGATGCCAGTGAGCAGTTATTCCCTATAGCAACTTACTGGAAGATGGCAGTTCCAACATTAAGAGGAAGATATGAGAGCAAATATACTTTACTTTTGTTCATAAAAGGGGCTTATGCTACCCAGAGAATTTTTTTCACTTTTGCTTCTTTGAACAGTTGATCACACATTGCTTTTGAAACTCCTCTTAACCTGAAAAGCTGTTCTCCATGTGATATGGGACTGTTGCATTTCCCAGTGGGTCCTCAAAGAAACCAACATAAACATCTAGAAAACTACAACCAAGCCTGAGAGTGTGCATATATTTAATATCAGTTGAATTGTTAGCATTAGATAGGTAAAAACTGAATAAGCACAGTTATTTCATCCTTTCACTTTGCTATTAACTTCAGAAGCTTTCCTGTATCTTCAAAATAATAACAGCTTCCTTGACTTAACCTGACTTGCTCATAGTCATCTTACCTGACGCAAGATTCCACCCACCGCTGGGGTGACTGGCAGTACAATCCAAATGTTTTCCTGGGAGTAAGTCAAATTGAACAGAACTGAGCAGGATTTTGAGCAAAGGTGCTTAGGATAGTACTGTTAAGCATGACAAGGGTAATATAGTGATCTTGAAAAATCCACTCCAGACCAGGGAAGTATGTCATGCACACAGCTGAGACAGGGAGATGGATGGTCACAGGACTGCCACTTTTGGATCACTGGCCAATCAACAACATAAATAATCTAAAAAGAAGTTTTCATTATATAAATGAATATTGTAATGCCACATTTTTATTTTTATTTTGGTGGGATGAGTGGATACATCCATTGCCCCAACCTGACTATGACTTTGGTGGTGTGGGAGATGATACTATTCATGAACAATATATTTACGTCTAATTGTTGGTGTTGCAACTTACAGGATGCATCTCTTAAACATATGCTTTGTCCAGTCATTTGTATGTGGGGGGGGGGTTAATCTGGGAAGAAGTTATTATTCATATCAATTTTATATTAGAATGTTTTCTATTAGAATGGTCACTGGTTTTTGAGGATTCTTATGTATGATCTCTTGATAGCCAGGTTTGTTCATTTGTTTCATTAAATCTCATCCAATCCCCCCCCCCACTACAGCTTCTGCCCCACATTGCTTTTTTCCATACAGGTATCATATTCCATGTCTATTTGGCAGCCAAAGGGGGTACACCCTTATTCACCAGCTCCAAGAGTGTTTGTTGCATCTGTCATCTTTGGCTCAAAGAACTATTGGGCTGGATCCAGTGACTTCCTTTCACTAAGATAGCTCAAGATGGGTAGCCGTGTTAGACTGTCTGCAGCAGTAGAAAATAGATTCCAGTAGCATCCTAAAAGACTAACAGAATTTGTGGCAGGGTATGAGCTTTTGTGAGTCACTGCTCACTTCTTTAGATACAGTTTAAAAGTCCTATATATTGGGAAGTGGCATGATTTGAGATTCCAATCACCCCACTCTTCAAAATATAGGACCGATGGAATCACATTCTAGCTGTATCTGAAGAAGTGAGCAGTGACTCATGAAAGCTCATACCCTACCACAAATTTTGTTAGTCTTTAAGGTGCTACTGGACTCTTACTCTTTTCTATTCCTTCTACTAAGTGAGGAGTCAATGGATTCAATCTTTTACTATTTACTCTCCAACCCTTTACTGTTTATTTATCAAGTGCTAGTGGACTTCCTGATTGCAAGGGTCTCACAAAGCTAATTTAGAAAAAGAAACCATCTGACAACAGCAGGATAGCACTGGTCAAAACAACAGGAAAAGGCCTTTTATGCAGGTCCATAGGTCAATTTAAAGGACTTTGGTGGGGTTTATGCAGGATAATTTCCAGGCTGAGTGGTCCCTAAAAATCATGATATCAATTTTGGAAAGGTTACAAGTAACAAGTAATAAACAATAACGCTAGGAAAAGTTGAAGGCAGCAGAAAAAGAGGAAGAACGAACATGAGATGGATTGACTCAATCAAGGAAGCCATGACCCTCAGTTTGCAAGACCTGAGCAAGGCTGTTGATGATAGGCTGTTTTGGAGGCCATTGATTCATAGGGTCTCCATGAGATGGCACCTAACACACACAGATAAGGAGCAAAGCAAATAATCTTGAGAAGACCATGGATTATTACAAAGTTTAACAGGAAAGGTTTGCTTAGATAGCAGGGATTTAAACATAAAAGCCCAGTAAATTTAGTGTCAGCTACATGATATATTCTATTGCCATTTGTTTCCTTCTTCTATGCCCCCTTTTTGTGAGCATTAGGCATACATGCTAAGTTAAATGTGAAATAAGCACAAACATTAGCACCAGGTATTGTCACTTAAGGGGAAACATCTTCAGTTTAACTATAATCCTTGGGAATAGCTCTGGAACCATTTTGACATTGTGTTGCTCTGGCTGTCAAACTGAACTGAACTCCCACTGACTCCAATCATAAAAGTAAGATCAAGGCAGTTTGGAGGGAGCCGATTTACACAGGTGCACAGAATACATATGAAGTCTGGTCACACAGCAGTAAACAAGGGGCTGGGAAAGTAGAAGGGTGCATTTACCAGGGAAGGAACTAGATGAGAAACACAATCTAATACCCAAATTATCTACAGTGAATAGAAGCTATCACTGTCAGAAGAAAAGGATACTATTTGCTCTTTGGTGTACATGTGAGTGTGTGTGCAGTTTGGGTATGTGCCATGATTCATAAACTCATGTGACTTTGGTCCTTTGATCTTCATGCCCTTGACCTTGGCCTTAATTTTGCTCCCCTCCCCTATGCCTATGGGTCAGGGTGATTTTGCCTTTGCCCCTTTCAAAGGAAAGGAGCATGTGGCATGAGTGGCATGAGTGGAAGATGCCTAAGGCTAAACCTTGATCTATAGATTCCTAGGAATTCTGTTGTAGTAAACTATATATAGGTGTGAAAGTTGGACAATGAAGAAAGCTGACAGGAAGAAAGTTGATTCACTTGAAATGTGGTGTGTGTATTTTACGGATACCATGAACCACCAAAAAGATAAATTAATGGGTTCTGTATCAAATCAAGCCTGAACTCTCTCTTGAAGCTAAAGGGACTAACCTGAGGGTATGATACTTTGTTTGTATTATGAGAAGACCAGAGTCACTGGAAACGACAATCATTCAAGGAGAAGCTGAAGGCAGCAGGAGTGGGGAATCAAACCCAATGCTCTCAGATTAGAGTCTGCTGCTCTTAACCCACTCCACCAAACTGCCTCCCATTTAGGACATTCTGGAGGACATTTTTTCATAAGTTCACCATAAACTGGAAGTGAATTGACATCACTAAACACACAAACAAACAGGAAAATGAAGACTACATTTTTCCTAATACATTTGGATACACTATGCATCTGTAGAATAATTTATTCTTTGGGGAGAATCACTGGGTGCAATGAAAATAAAGATTTCTTTGGAAGTTGTTCATATACATTCTTACAGCAACATTTTAAATCTATCTGTGTTTATTGATAAGTTTTATTTGTTCCCCCTCACAGCAAACCTAATCAAAACCAAAATTAAACAGAAACCATAGTGTGCAAATTGGCAGACAAACTAAAAATGTCTAGCATAGATGAGTTAATTAAACAACTTTATTCTATTAAAGTTGTCACTGTAATTTTGGGTGCATTTTTAACACTGCTCCCTCGTGCATTTTATCACCTCAAAGACTCGCTTTTATTATGACAGTTAAATCAAGCTTCTTTAATATACCAAAATCAAGGCAGTCAGTGGAAGACGAAATTGAATACTAAGAATGGTGTAAATGATAATTATGGTTGGAAAAGATAGAATAGCTTTGCTTGATGGGTTGATTCTGATCTAAAAATAGGGATCTACAGAGCCTCATAACTTGTTAATTCCTCAGTGTCCCATGGTAATGCATTCCTAACAGGTTTTTGGGCTTCTTTTAGTAAACATCACAAGAACACACATTATGGGATTTTGACGGTTTGCCATGAACATGGTAAGACTCTGCAGCAGGGATGCCAGACTGGTGTAGTGGTTAAAGCACTAGACTAGGATCTGGGAGACCCTGGTTTGAAGCCCTGCTGGTGCCATGGAAGCTTGCTGGGTGAACTTGGGCTAGTCAGACTTTCTCAGACTAACCTACCTCACAGGGTAGTTGTGAGAATAAAATGGAAGATTTAAGTCATCTAAATTTCTAAATTGAAATTCTGAAATTTCCAGTCCTATTTCCAGACCAATTGAAGTATCCAGCCACCAGGCCTGTTGCATGTAAACAGAACCTATCACTGGGCTTGGGGTGTGTGCTGGGTGTGGTTTGGGTGTGGTGTGTTCACGCATATAAGCCGGCCTGTGGCCGGCCAAAGTTATCTTCCAGTTCCTGATGTAATCAATAAACCTGGAGCTCATTCACTATGCTGAGCCTCCGCTTCCAGTACTTTTCACCAGCTGTGTACTCCACAGCTCTGAAGTACACTGGCTTGCAGTTAGTCGATCAACCCCATCTGAACCAGCACAGTTCGGGGGGGGGGGGACGGGGAGGAAAGAATGTGCATAGCTCCATACAGACATATAATGGCTGGCCCCCTGAGCAGAAAATTGCCCCCCCTGAAAAAAGTTGCTAGCTACGTTGCTGCTGGGAGGGTGCTTCCCCATCTGCTTGGGCCATCCTGTCCCCAAGTGTAGAGTGTCCCTTGTAGCCATTGCCGCAGTGAACTGACATTCCTGTCCCTGTGTAGAGCAGGTGAGCAGCCAGTACAGTGAGTGAGCTGGCTGCACCGTATCTATGTAGTCTGGATTAGCCACCACAGCACAGAGAAATCTGGCTCCACGTGACTCATAGGGGGATAGGTGAGCAGCAGCTTTGCTTGTCCCTCCCTCTGCTAGGGGGGCAGGGCTAGGACAGAGCCCTTTCCAGGGATATTTTGGTTTCCTGTTCCACCCTGGTTTGTACCCAGCAAGATCTGCCTGCAAACTTTGCAGAGAAGGTATTTCTCACTTTCTCTTCTCTCTACAGCCTACTGAGCACCCCATTTTGTTCCTGGGCAGGCCCTTGGAAACAGCACAGTGGAAAAGGCAGGGGGCTGCAGTGTGAGGTGGGAACTGGTGGTAATTCCAAAGATGAAAGCATCCTACTGTCTTTCACATAAAACAGTAGGATACAGGACAAAGAAGATTGTTCTGTTACAGTTATGATGGATTCCTGCTTCTTCTTCTCAGTGAGGCAGATTTTCCCACCAAAACACTGTTCCCCACTCTGACTGAGCAGCCTCTTAGTAGTGTATTTGAATTCTAGAATTGTAACTTTCTGTGTGTCCCACCCTGAGATAGAGAAGTTATTTGGCTTTTGCCCAGGCCAGAGATTTATTGTAACTCAGCAAGAGCCCTCTTATAAATCCCTTTGGAAATGGGACTTGACACAAAGTAAAGTTAAAACAAAAAGGTTGATTTTATTGAAAAGGCACAGTTGGATCAGGAACAGGGCAGGGGATGAGACGTTGAGGTAACTGTTGTTGATTATACACAGGGGTCATTTCCTGCGGGAGTGCACAGGAGCGGATCTCCAGCAGTAAGGAGCCCAGGGGGTGGGCATATGCCACAACCCGCTCCCCCTGCTCCCAGAAGCCCTCAGTTGGGCCATGAGGAGTAAGAAGCAGCCAGGCAAGTAGCAGAGCTCCCCCCCGGCCCACTTTCAGGTACAAACTTTCTCTCCTCTGTGAGGGCAGATCTGCGCGTCCCCCCCCCAATAGCTAGCAATCCAAAACAGTCCAGTGGAGCATGAGTGGTGGGGTGTTGCCTTCTGACACACTTCTGGTGATGTCAGGGGGTGTGGCATATGCAAATAAGTTATGCTAATGAGCTCCTGCACCTCTTTTTCTATGAAATGACCCCTGATTATACAGATTAGAATATTTTGAACAGGCAACAGAGTATAATTGAAACTCCAATTCTTAGAGACTCAGTTCTTAACTATGAGAGGTTTATTGGTCTTGGAGATTTCTTTCAGCAACAATCTGTCTTAATAAAGTTCCATAAAAATATCTTAGTTTCCTGGAAGTTAGTACTTCCTTCCGGTTATTTGAATTTTTTACACTTTTCTTTTCAACTCTTGAGGAGTCTAAGACCATTTCCCTTTTCAGACAAACCAGGGTCCCTTCTGAGTTGAACCCTCTAAATAACTGGGTAAGAAATACCTTTCTAAGAATGATAATCCTTTTCGGTTTGGCTAGACTGGCAGTTTTCAGCCTACTGTTCAGCCTCTTCTGTCAAACCTCAATCCCAGTTCTGGAGACTGTGAATAAATGGAATTCAGCTAGGGCTGACACTTAGACTTTAAGTTCTGATTTCTGAACTTTTCCTCAATTGGGTTGGTACACAGTAAGGGCAAGGAGTTGTGCCCCTTCACTTCCCAAGTGGACTTGTCCATTTTCCTCAGACTGACACACACACTCCTCCTGACTGGCAATTGCCAAGCCAAAGTCCAAACAACGACTGACTCCATCTGACAAGACTGACAAGACTTTTGAAAGCTTTTCTCAGCTGGCGCTGACTAATCAGAGAGAAGGGGGTGCATGCAGGCAGCAGCCTGTGAAACTGTGCTTTACAGTGAGGCATTAACCCCTAATCTCCCAGCTCTCTGAATCTGATGCACTAAACATCCTGCTTTTGGAGGTCAGTTCATCGCAGCAGTCATACACAAAATTCAATTTTTTGCAGGTTTTATAAAATGCATCTGGGTCTATTTATGTATCTATTTATTAAAGGAATTTATATGCTGCCTCTCTAGCGTCCTGCTCATAGCAGCTTACAACAAAAATATCACATCAAAAAAAGCAAAACAGAAATCAAGGACCTGAAAGCAGTGGCTTCATTTCCAGAACTAATTTTAGAAAATCCTAATTAAACTAGATATGTGAAGTGGTCTGGTACCCCCATCTCTTCAGAAATCAAGGACCTGAAAGCAGTGGCTTCATTTCCAGAACTAATTTTAGAAAATCCTAATTAAACTAGATATGTGAAGTGGTCTGGTACCCCCATCTCTTTAAGGACTTGCCACAGTTTGCTGTGATCCACACAATCAAAGGCTATAGCATAGTCAATGAAGCAGAAGTAGATGTTTTTTCTGGTACTCTCTTGCTTTCTCCATAATCCAGCAAATGCTGGCAATTTGATCTCTAGTTCCTCTACCTCTACGAATCTCAGCCGGTAGTTCTGACAGTTCTCTATCCAAATACTGCTGAAGCCTAGCTTGTAGGATCTTGAGCATGACCTTGCTAGCATATGAAATGAGTGCAATTGTGCGATAGTTTGAACATTCGTTGGCATTGCCCTTCTTTGGGATTGAAATGTAAACTGACCTTTTCCAATCCTGTGACCACCGTTGCATTTCCCAAATTTGCTGGCATATTGAGTGCAGCATTTTAACAGCATCACTGATTGGTTTAGCATAGGAAAAGGAGTATGACAGGGATGTATATTGCTACCCTGCTTATTTAATTGATATGCAGAATACATCATGCAAAATGCCGGCCTGGATGAATCACAAACCGGAATTAAGATTGCTGGGGAAAACATCAACAACCTTAGATATGCAGACGATACCACTCTAATGGCAGAAATTGAAGAGGACCTAAAGAGACTCTTGCTCAGGGTAAAAGAGGAGAGCGCAAAAGTTGGCTTGAAGCTCAACATAAAAAAAAACTAAGACCATGGCCCCATCACTCCTTGGCAAATAGAAGGGGAAGTCATGGAAGCAGTGACAGAATTCACATTCCTGGGATCCAAGATCACTGCAGATGGTGACTGCAGCCATGAAATTAAAAGACACCTGCTCCTTGGGAGGAAAGCTATGGCAAACCTAGACAGCAT
>NW_015167071.1:1468993-1522124 GCF_001447785.1 Gekko japonicus
GGCTTAACTGTGAGTTGTCAAAATGCAAAGAAAAAGATCTAAAACCGCTCCCCCCCCACCCAGTGAAAAAGGCGAGGAGGTTAATCCTCTAACTGCATAAGCGAAAAAGAAAAGGAGGGGGGGAATGGACTGAGCGAACAGCGGTGTTTTCCCTTGATGTATTTGAATTAAAGCGAGAAAAAGTTTTGTCTCTCTGGAGCACACTTTAAGAACTTTCTAAAAGTAAACAAAAAAGAAAAGATGTCGGAGCTGGGCAAAAACGAGCGGAGGAAGGGAGGGACTTCCGTCTGGGCGTTTGCTTGTGTGTGAGAGCCGGCTGTTTAGTGTTTTGGACTGTTTATGGCTGTGAATCCGACGGGAGTTTTGTAAAACGGAAAAGTTTGAACTGTGACAGCGAGGAGTGCCTGGCAAGCGCTTATATACGGTAACAGTTTCGAGAAGGACCCAATAGAGAGTTTGGGAGCGGAAATAAAAGCGAAATTAAATTAATACCATTCTCAAAGCTGGGGACCTCCAAGGCATGAAAGGAAGAGGATTTATAATGCATGAACTGAGTGTGTTAACAGCAACCCGAAGGAGAATTTAACAAGCCGGAAGTAGAAGGCAACAGAGGAAACCCCTCCTTGTCAGCGATTGTAAAAGTGCCCAACACGCAAAGAAGCGCAAAGAAGCGGTTCTGACTGTATCCAGAAGAGTTTTTTTTTAATTAACAGAACTCAAGGGAACATTACTAATATACTAACAGAGAATCACATGAGACCGGACTAAGAAAAGAAGTTTGACAACACACAGAAGAAGCCCAAGAAGATTAATTGGACATTACTAACAGTTTAATTTACCAGTTTATATATCACTCAGCTTTCTCTTTCTCCCACTGTCTACCTTTCCCTTTTTTCTTTTAAGCGAAATACCTCCCCTTTTCAGGGGAGCTAATAAAATCTTTATAAAAAAAAAAAGAAGAAGAAGGGAAGGACAAAGCATGAGATGGTTAGACAGTGTTGTCGAAGCAACAAACATAAAATTGTTGCAAACTCTGAAGGACTGCAGAAGACAGGAGGGCCTGGTGTGATGTGGTTCATGGAGTTGCGAAGAGTTGGACTCGACTGTGGAACTGAACAACAACAACAACAAATTAAACTAGTATTAAGTAGAAACAGAACACAGTACAGACAAATTCTGGAGCAGTCAGGGAACAGGTCATGGGAAATCTAGTCGTACAACATCCAAGTACTGAATCTTTGTGAGAATCACAGTTTCTAGCAAGAGTGGAAGTATTTCAGTAATGAATTTTGGACAAGGGTTTCCAAGTTGGGATTGGGAAATTCCTGGAGATTTGGGAGTGGATCCTGGGGAGAGTGGGGTTTGGCAAGGAGAGGAACCTCAGCGGTGTATAATGCCATAGAGTCCCCCCTTAAAAGCAGCTGTTTTTCCAGGGGAACCGATTTGTGTAGGCTGGAGATCAGCTGTAGCTCCAGGAGATCTCCAGCACTACCTGGAGGTTGACATCCCTATCTAGGACACAATGAAAACCTCCATGGAAAGAAAGCACAAACAGTGTTCATGAAGGAGGAGGAGGAAGAGGAGGAGATTGGATTTATACCCTGCCCTTCACTTCCCAAAGCAATCTCAAGTGGTTTACAATATCTTTCCCTTCCCACAACAGACAGCCTATGAGGTAGGAGGGGCTGAGAGAGCTGAGAGAGATCTCCTGAGAACTGCCCTTAAGAGAACAGCTCTGAAAGAATTTATGACTGACCCAAGGTCACTCCAGCACCTGCATGTGGAGGAGTGGGGAATCAAAACCGGTTCTCCCAAATTAGAGCCTGCACTTCTAACCACTCCAGATTAGAGTCTGCACTCCTAACCACTACACCAAACTGGCTCACTGCCCTAGATTCCCACTTGCCAGAGTTCTTCTCTCTCAGTCTCTCTCAGTCTCTCTCAGTCTCTCTCTCTCACACACACAACCTCTCCCACACACACACATTCAGGTCCGAGGGCAATGTTCACTAGCTCTTCTCTCACTGGATCAGATTGATCCGAGGAGGCCCTTCTGGCTTTTACAGCCTTTTGGGAACATTTTGTTTTTGAGAATAATTTGATTTATTCAAAACTTAGAAAAGCGGACCTTTGAAGTTCTACGAGCCTTAACTTTTCCGTGTAAGAGAACAAACCTAAGCAGGTCTATTCAGAATCCTACTTATGTCTGGCTTACTCCCAGGAAAGTGTTTTTAGGGCTGCATGGTAAAAGTATCATCTTTGCAGTGTAACCTTCCACCAAGACTTAGCAACACATGAAACCATTCATTCTTGAATATCCACAGAATGCCAGTAAAATGTCTTGCTAATCCAAACACCTTCTGCCATTTGAAGTCCCTCCCCTCCCCCCCCCTCCCCTCCCCAAACCATGCCTCCTCAGCCTCCACCCCCCAAATCTTGTGGGGGGGTACACATTTTCTGTAAAATCCAAAATATTGCAGCTGCACCAGTGGGTGTGCATTATAGTAGAGGGCCAGAACAAGCATGTTTGTTCCTTACATGCAGATATAGTATGACTTGTACTACACTTCACATTTTAATACCCATTGTATATCTATATATCTAATTGCCAAGTGGCCCCCGTGAGTGCGGATCGCTAAATCAGCACTCCGGGGGCACTTGGGGGGAGGGGGAGGTTTGTGCACACGTGGGCCAGTCCCCACGTGTGCACAAAAATGCTAAACCTTGAAAAAAAAATTTGGGGGATGTTTAAATCCCCCCCGAAAGTGCAAGACCGTTCCGTGCGCATGTGCACGGAACGCTTGGCAACCGAGGCTGCTGCCGCCGCTGCTTGAAAGCAGCAAGCTGCGAGCAGCGAGGGGGGGCCCGAGTGGCGAGGGAGCCTAAGGAGCCTCGCCCCCGCCTTGGAGCCAGCCGGGCGGGCGGGCGGGAAACATCAGGGCCAGGGGGGTGAGGGGGGAAACCCGCAGCTGCCACCACTAAGGAGCCTCGCTGCCGCCGGGCGGGCAGGAAACGTCAGGGCTAGGGGGGTGAGAAGGGGGGAGACACTGGGGGGGAAGAGAGAGAAGGGGGAGAGAGAGACAGAGAGAGAGAGAGACTGGGGGGGAAGAGAGAGAACGGGGGAGAGAGAGAGACTGCCCCCCGCGAGTATCGCGGGTCCCCCCTTGTTATATTTACTGAACATTCAAAGGCTATAGAGGGAAAAAACTGAAAGTTTTCTCACAATCTTTATTGCAATCTTAGAAATAAGATTGATAAAGAATTTCAAGAAACTCTGACCAGTGTAATTTCTAAAGTGAAGGGGTTAGTCAAAAGTGGGAAGGGCTGGATTAGGGGAAAGGGGGAGCTCATCAATTTGTGCACAATTTTTCACACTCAGACACGGTTTTACATATCCAACTGTGACTACTTTTCCAATAATCAGCAGGCAAATAAAGTTTGAAAATCCAGTTGCAGACATATTTTCCCATCAGGAAATCATTTGGATTACATCAGACATAAGGAGGCTACTGAATACTTATATGCACCAGTGAAACTGCAATGTCAGCGTTAGAAATCAATCTTAGTGGAATCCCTATGGAGCCAGATATAAGTTCCTTTCAACCTCTGAGAGTCCAGGTTGGCTGATTCTGACCAATACAATGATTAAATTGTACTATGGGTGCCCTGTTCTTTCAGGCCAACTAAACATCCTTTCTCTTGAGGAAAACCCCCATCAGAGACCTATGAGTGAAAACATGTGGAAGGACATCTGTTTTCCTTCCATTTTAATTTATTTAGAACATTTATCTGCCACCTCTCCATACAACCGGATCTGGAGTTCAACACAGCTAAGTTTCTGCCTCCTTGAGCAGGCCTATTTATAATACCTCCTCGGCTGCCATAGTTACTGGGACACAACTTGGTAGCAGCATGCATATGGTTATAATAAGCTGTTCCAGTGGGGGCATTTGGGTAACTAGTTAGATTTAGCACCAACTATCCCTGTCCTGCCCAGGGGTGGGCTGTGAGCTTAAGCCAGGTTTGGAACACCCCGGACTCAGTGGCCCTGCAGGGGGCGATCAGCTCAGGCTTTGGCTACAGTGACAATGATAACAGCTGTAGGCTTGCCGGGGGGGAGGGGCGCTTCATCAGCTTGTCCCCACCACTCCACTGGGAACTGTCCCAGAAAGTTAAAAGGCCTTTCTTCCCTGGTCCTGCCTAATAACCCAATTTATCTCCTTATAAGGTTGCCCACAGGTATATTGCCCAGAATAACACCCCTCCCTAAGTCATTATTCTAAACTCGTCCTTTCATTTGAGAGCACTCCATGCCCTGGCGGATTGCTATGGTTCTTACAAAGCTACATAAAGGAACATGATTTGGTACCATTCCAGAACAGTCAATGATGCACATTAGTTCTGATTAAACACAAGGTCTACATGTTAATTGTTGCAAGGGCCTCAGGCCACATGGTGGACTCATTAGTAAGGGTCTTTTGATAAACTGAGGTCTGGATATCAATGAGTTCACTGAATTAGAAGCACTGAATGTGTTCATAATGAATAATTTCCCCACCAAACTACTTGAGGTCCCATGCTTTTTTAAAAAAATTATATTGCTTCAAATGAAATGATTTCAAAAAAAATCAAAGTAGCAATTCATATAGCAGTGAGAGAATGTTTGTGCAAATGAGGGGAGGGGAAAAGAGCGGAAAAAATCTGCAATTTCATTATGGGTAGTGGGCATCCATGCTTGCCCATTTCTCATTCAAAGTCATTTGTTTGCTACCTGGAATTACTGGTTGCAACACTGCTCACAAACAATACCTTCCCATACCAATTTGGCTCCACTGCCCAAAGCAATTTTCTGCAACCTCCGCATGCCCCAGAGAATGTTATGCTCTGTGACATTGTTTTATTTCTCTGAACGGCCTTTTAGAATGCCACACTGTAATTTAAGAGATTGTGCAGCGCTGTGCCATTCTTATAAGGGTTTCTCTCCAACCCCAGTATTAATGCGACCACCTCTAGATAATGAAGCATTTTACAAGTTGCAAACACAAAGCTTTTCTATAAAGGTAAGCTTTGAGAGCTTTTCTTTTTTATTTTTTTCCCCACCTTGGACAGATAGATCACATTTTAGACTCGGTCAGATGACTGTGCATCCTTTGAGGCAAGCCAAGGCATTGCCAACCAATGAGAAATTCAATGAGCAATAAAAAGCATAATGACTAATTGGTAGGTAGCACATTTTGTAGAAAGCCAGCTTGAATGTTCTCTCAGTTTTAATAGATCAGTGACTTTAGAGCACAGCATGGACTCAAAAGTTTCAAGCAACAGATATGAGGGGGAGAGAGACGATAACATACAACAGCTTTTGAAGTTTCCACTCATTACCTGGCACCTGGGCTGGAAAAAAAATGTATATACATGATGCTCTCCCTGCTTCTTACAGTTCTGGGGGCTGCTGGGTCCATACTGCTTGACCACTGATCCATTAGGTTGTCAGAACCGGAGAGACGAACTCACACACCGAGACGGCTGCCTCGCTGGAGAAGAACTGCGCCGAAGAAAAGGTGCGTCCTGCCGACCGAAGGAGCCAAGGAAGCCGAAGCTGGAGACCAGAAGGAAGAGCCGCCACCACCGGGGTGCTAGGTAGGCTGACCCAACCCCTGAGAATGTGCCCATATTTAGGGATCCATAATAGTGATTAGCACTACAAGTTGTAAACCGCCCAGAGACCCCCTTTGGGGGGGTTAGGGTGGTATATAAATTGAAGGTAAAATAAAATAAAATAAATAAACATGGTTGGAAACTCAATGGTTTCCAGTGGTGCTTTCAATGAAGAATCTAAGAAGCACACTCAGAAGCACCTTGCTTGGGATCTCACATCTTTATCTTTATCAGATGAGAGATTTTTCAATGGACAGATTGCCTGCAATGTTTTCCCTGAAACTAAATGGAAACTCAGAACGGAAGAGGTATTCTCCACGACTCTTTCAGTAAAGCTCAAACTGTTTGAGAAAGCATATGAAATGGAGCTCCCGGTCTCCTGCCAAAGGCAATGGAGGCCGGGGGCTATTTTGTCGCCATGGAGGAGGACGGGGCAGCGACAGCGTCATGGCACAATGCACCACGACGAGGGCAGGGAGGAGCCAGCCTAGTATAGGCGCAGCTCCACTCCCACCCAAAGCAGTTGTAGCCTGGTACTCGGTTAAGAAGGAGTGAGAGGCTGTGGTGCCTGCAGGCCTTGAGTTCTGCAGGCGTAGGGGCGGTCGAGGAGGTGGTGGTATGGTGATTGCATCAGGAGACTCCTTCATGATGACGGCTTTTCAATTTTAGTGGCGGTGGCTGTCCAGGGGTGGCGACAGAGTGATCACGTCGAAAGGCTTCTTGGCGGTGGCGGCGGGTTTTTCTCGGCGGAGGTGCAGCAGCGGTGATGCGGCGATCACGCCGAGAGGTGTCTCGGCGGCAGCAGCACTTGCTTTTCGGTAGTGGAAGCTGTTAAGTGGTGGTGGTGGCACTCCCTTCTGTGCCTTTAGGCGGCAGCTGCTTTGCTGGGTTGGCAGCGGGTCCCTGGTGATTGTATTAGCCCATAGTAGAGTTTGGGGGGAGCTGAGCTGGGGGTAGTGTGTTTCCTCAGGGGGAGGCATTTTGACCTGATGCATTTAGATTCTTTATCTACGTGGGTAGATGGCCCAATGGTCCCCTGGCCTAGCATTTAGCACCCCACCCCACCCCATCGCTAGCAGCAGTTTGAATAAACAGCTCATTTGGTTTTGGCGAGCGATGCCTCCCTGATGGTTTTTTATAATTACAGTTACCAAGGAGTGGCAGTTTAGAGGCAGCCATCTTTGGTGTGGCTGATTGGAGGTGCCATTTCGGGGAGTGGCAATTTCTGATAGATGGCCATTTTTGGTGTGGCTATCTGGAGTTTACATTTTTCGGAAGGGCATTTGACGGTGGCCATATTGAGAAGGTCTTATCTGAGCTGCAGTTGGTGAGCGGCCATTTTGCGGAGTAAATTCCAAGGAGGCTAATTTGGGTTGCTAATCAGTTTGTGGTGTTTGTTCCTCGTACGCCCCCCATTCCCCCCCCCCAGTTTTCAGTAAATAACTAATACATTTAGGAAGTATGGCTCCCAAGAAAGGTTTGGGCAAGCCTAAGGGTAAGCTGCCGGCACCTAAGATGCCTCCAGCTAAACTGGCGCCACCAATCTCTGATGACGAGGATGGTGATCCAGTTAATGGTGCTATATGGCCAGGCTGGAAGCCCTGGGGAAACAGAAGGTTAGGCCACAGCAGGAGAATTCCGCTCTGTCTCTGGCTAAAAAGACAAAAAAATCTGATCTTTCTTCTTTTCAAGCATAGGTATTAGCTCGTCTGGCACTTCTTGAGGATGGTCAATCATCCACTTCAGGGACAGGTGACACGGAGACCGGGCCTGCACAGGAGGGAGAAGGGAATAAGCAGTTGGAGCTGTATAAGGTTCCTGTGTGTCCTCCATGGCAGGAGGGTAAGGCTAGTGCTGCTAGTGAGGATGACACATTGTAGCCGTGGGGTCTGGGTAATCAGGACACATCAGGGGCATCTCCCTCATGCAAGGTTTCACCACCAAGGACTGGGGCTTCTCCATCACCCAGCGGCTGGCACATTGTGCTGCCTGCTGGGGACTGTGGAACCTCACAATATTCTGGGCAGGGTGGGTGGTACCCGCCTAATCCAGGTGGATATTCATATGCTCAAGTCCCAGCCAAAGCTTTGCCTGAGGGTGATATAGCCTTGCCTTTGGGGGATCACCTTTCCTTGGTTACTAAGGAAAAAATTCTTAAGGGTAGCTATGTGGACATTTTCACTCTTTTATTTTGAGAAATGGACAAAAAAGACAAGGAGGACCTAGACGAGAGGGACAAAGAACGCATTAAGAGGCATAGGGTGGACAGGACCTGGGCCAATTGGTTACCCGGGTTTCCTGATATATTCAGGTGTAATAGTGTGCCACCAGCCTTGGAGGGCGTCAGCGCTTTCACAATATGATTGAATGATTATCCCCTTTGGGAACCTCTTGGGTAAGCTCCTCTCTGCAAGCTGTATGGTTTCAGGGTTAGGGGCTCCTGGGAGGCCACCAGTGGCTGGGCTGCCGGTCGCAAGCCAGATTAATGGCTCAAGCCTGGGGTTGGTGGCTTGCCCACATATTGGACAAGGAGGCTGGTCGTCTGGCACCTGCTTTGTCTGTTTTGCTCCTGCTAAAATGCTCCCTTGCTGTTTTTTTTGGTTGGTAAACTGTTATATAGTTAATAAAGTGGCCCTTGTTTGATCCAAACTGTTGTCTGTCTCGTTATTCCAAGGGGGGGGGGGGCAAATACCAAGCGCTTTAAAGGAGGGCCAAGCCATATCTAAGGCCTTCTTTGAATGAATGTTTTTTACCTCTGTAAAGTGCACCTCCCCCTTCCTATCCATTTTTGCACCCATTTGTGAAAAGGTATACAACTCTTTTTTTTTTTTTTTTGCAAGAAGGTAGTTATCCAAGTGAAGACCAAGTGCAAGCCTGTTGCTGGGGCAACTGAGCCAATGTTCTTGTGACCTAGTCCATAAATGTGTAATAGACTGATTGAATCAGAATATGAAGTGTGGGTATGAATTCAGATGAGTGTATCTGTGTTATAGAAAAAGCTATGAGTAGCTAACAGTGCAATCCTACGCAGAGATTTTGTGTATGTGTGTTAAGTGCCGTCAAGTTGCTTCCAACTTATGGCGACCCTATGAATTAATGTTGTCCAAAATGTCCTATTGTTACCAGGTCTTGAAAACTGAGGGCCATGGCTTCTTTTATGGAGTCATTCCATCTCATGTTGGATCTTCCTCTTTTCCTGCTGCCTTCCGATTTCCCTGGTATTAGAGTCTTTTCCAGTGACTCTTGTCTTCTCATAATTTGACCAAAGTGCAATAGCCTCAGTTTAGCCATTTTAGCTTTTACAGAGAGTTCAAGCTCAATTTGGTCTAGGACCCACTTATTTGTCTTTTTGGCAGTCCTTGGTGTCTGTAACTCTCTCCTCCAACACCACATTTCAAAGGAATTTACTTCCTTCCTCTCAGCTTTTTCCCTGTCCAACTTTGACACCCATATCAAGTAATGGGAAATACTATGGCATGAATTAACTTGATCTGGGTCACCAGCAACACATCCTTACATTTAAGGATCTTTTTTTAGTCCTTTATTAGGCAATGGCATTCATGAGAATACATAAGTAATGAATACATACAGGAACACCCTGTCTGATCATTTCCATATCTGTAAAGTGCCTTCAAGAAGCACTTCAGGGCCATAAAAAGTCTTTGCCTGCCATTCCCTCTTCACAACTGGTTATTTTAACATTGCAGACCCCTGGAATAGAGCATCCACCCTCAGAGGCAATGTACCTCTAAATATTATTGGGGGGGGAGGAGAAGAGGACTATTGCTTTTCTGCCCTACAGCATCATGGAAAAACTTTATGCTGAATGACATGGGCCTGATCCACAGTGCTGCTCCTATTAAATCACAAAGTTCCAAAGAATTTTAAAAGGAGGAAACAGAACTTGTTAAGTGCACAGTGTCAATGGGGTGTGGGATAAGACATAAACCAAAAATAAGAGATTCCCCCCCACCTCAGTTTGATACTGCATGCTGTTTATCCCTCCTAAACTGAGTCTGATTTATTTTGAACAAAGGTGTTTATTTTGTAAAACAGTTTTTAGTTATTTTATTCAGAAGAACACAAACTCTGTACTTTCCAGGTGGAACAAAAAAGCCTTACATTGGCTGTATGGAAACAGAAATGAGAAATGGTCAATTTAAAGTGAGAGGAAGATGCCAGCTGGGCTGCTTCTTTTCAGGTACACTGTGGCTGCATTCAGACTGGCAGTTTGGCCTGATATAGGCACTGTTCACAAACAGATTAAATGGGCCCAATCACAGAGCCACAGCTGTCAGCCATTCCCCAGTCGTACTCACCCCATTGTATGATGAATTGGAACTGGAGTAAATAGCCGCCACATCACATGTGGTGCTTTTGGTTCCCCACGCATTTATTGTGCATGGCCGGATGTCTGAATGTGGGGGAGCACAAACAGAATGGATTGGCGGTCTGAACCTGCAGATCCATTCCTGCCACTAGGGTGGTTTTTTTCCTGGAGTTTTTGCCATGTGTGCATATGCGCACGATGTGTGCACATGCATTTAAAAATGACTAGGACAGCGGAAGACAGGAGGGCCTGGCGGGATCTAGTCCATGGGGTCGCGAAGAGTCGGACTCGACTGTGCGACTGAACAACAAAAGCACGCTCCATGGTTGAGGCCCTGAAGTAATGTGGATGCTTGACCATAGGATGTCCACATGGGTAACTTGCAGCAGGGTGCGCTGTCTGGATTATATTCCCCGCAACACTTTAAACTGGTACAATTAGTGGTGGTGCCATATTGCACCAAGCTGCCAGTCTGACCACAGCCTACAACCATCAGCACTAACTTCCACAGTGTCTTCTTTCCAACTTCTTACTGTTTTCCTGAAGGCAGCATGAAGCAGTGCTGAATGGACAGACGGGTGGGTGACTTCTGCCAGCGGGATGCTGCTGCTCATTCCCCTTTCCGATCTTTTCTAGCTCCTTCATGGATGCCCTCCCCAGTTTCAATTTCCTTCTGACTTTTTAGGTGCAGTTTCCCTTTTGGTTGATGATGGAGCCAAGGAATAGAAAATCTTCAAAAACTTCAGTCTCTTCATCTTCAATCTTAAAGTTGTGTAATTCCCCAGTAGTCATTACCAGAGGTCATTTTGGGGAGATCGCGGGGGATCGCAGTTCCCCCGGGTGAGGTACGTGGGGGCGGGACACATGAAGAAGCCCCGCCCCCTGCTTCCGGCCGCCCCGCTTCCGGCCCTCATTCAGCCAGGAGGAGGCAGGAGAAGAGGGAGGGTAAGTTGCTTCCTCCCTGCCTCTCCCCACCCCTGCCTGCCTGGGGCCACAGAGGGCCTTCGCGGGGCTTCCTTGCACTCCTGCCAGCCTTGCAGGTCCACTGCCAGGCCCCTCATGGGGCTCGGCAGTGGAGCTGCAAGGCCGGCGGCGGCCGGGACCATTGGAGGTGGGGTGTGTGGCCTTATGACACACTTCCGGTGATGTCAGGGGGTGTGGACTTATGACACACTTCCAGTGATGTCAGGGGGTGTGGCATATGCTAATGAGTTATGCTAATGAGTTCCCCTAGCTCTTTTTCTATGAAATGACCCCTGGTCATTACCTTTGTCTTCTTTGCTGACAGAATTTAAACATGCAGAGGAACGGAGCACCAACTGTTTAAATAAAATAACTTAGTTTATTAAAGAAGAAATAAACTCTGATAGAACAGAGGAGAGGGAGAGAGGCCTGACTAACTGCTGTGAAAGACAGGAAGAAAGGGGGAGGGCTCATCTGGAGCAGGAAGTCTCCAAAGAGCCAATCAAGAGACAGGAAGGACATAATTTGAAATTATGGGAAGTCCCTAATCTATGTCCATGGGGTCGCAAAGAGTCGGACTCGACTGTGCGACTGAACAACAACAACTAATCTAGTTAGGCTAGCTAGCACTTTTCTGCCAATTATGTGGTGTCATCTGCATATCTCAAACTGTTAATGTTCCTTCTATCAATTTTCACTCCACCTTCATCTAAATCTAATCCATTTTTTCTTATGATGTGTTCGGTATTGACATCTTTGCCAACTAGAAACCATTTTGTTTCTCCATATTCTGTCCTAACCATGGCCTCTTATCCAGGGTATATATCGCACATGAAAACAATCAAATGCTGTGGCACACCCATTTCCTTTAAAGCTAACCATAGCCTTTCATGATTCACACAGTCAAAAGCTTTGCTGTAATCTATGAAACACAAGCTGATTTTCTTCTGAATTTCTCTTGTATGATCCAGTAAACAATGTAAATTTGCAATATGATCTCTAGTGCCTCTTCATTTTTTGAATCAAGCTTGAACATCTGGCATTTCTCGGTCCATATATGGTAACAGTCTTTGTTGTAAGATTTTGAGCACCACTTTACTTGCATGAGAAATTAACCCAATGATCCGATACTTGCTGCAGTCTTTTTTTTTTTTTAATTGGATGTAAATTGAGCATTTCCAGTCTGTGGGCCATTGTTTTGTTTCCCATATTTGTGGCAGAATACTGTTAAGATTTTGATGGGCTCTGTTTCTGTGGCTTGGAGACTGATATCCCATCTACTCCTGGTGACTTGTTTTTTCCCAATTGCTTGCAGTGCAGCTGTCACTTCACTTTCTAAAACTGTAGGTTCTTCTTCAAAAGATGCTTCTTGGAAGAAATCTGTCATCCTTTTGTCTCTTTTGTACAGTTCTTCAGTGTATTGTTCCCATCTTTTAAGAAAATTGTCCTGTTTGGCTAATGTATTTCCATGTTGATCTTTCAGTATGTCTAACCTTTGATTTCTTAGGTTGTGTGGAACAGATCTCAGTGTTTCAGCCTATTAAAATCAATTTCAACCCTGCCTCAGTCTTCTTTTAGTATAAGCTATCCCGCTCAGGTTCATGCAATTTGCAGATATGATAAGCATCCTTTCTATGCATTTATCCAAGTCATTTATAAAACTGTTGAACAGCACAGGAACTAGAAGAGAAGCCCTTCTGCACTCCTCTCAAGAAATTCTTCCAAGCACAGATTATTTTAATTAACACTTATTGGGTATGATTGTTCAAACAGCTATCTAACAATAGTATTGTCCACTGTTGGGGGAATTCACAGTTGGTTGACTAACCACACCCAATTAGTGATCTTGGCATGGCAGCAAATATTTATTTGAAATATTTATATCTTTTACTCTTAGCTATCCATCTCCCAATCCACAGTAGCAATACAATAATAAATACAAAATCCATAATCTCCCCTCTCAGTATTAGCAATGATAAATATTAAAGACAGTAGCATAGTGCTTAAGATAGCAGAGTAAAATAATTAAGTGGACCATAACTACAGTGATGAAAGTGCTATGATTTGAAACTATCACGACAGAACTAAGATAACGATCACAACACAGAAGGGAATAAACATGAACAAAAAGCCTGGTAAAAAATTGAATTCATTGGGGCAGTCTAGTGGTTACAGTCTTGGAAGACCCTAGTTCAAAATTCCAAGTTCTTCTACCATGAACTTGATCCATAGATTTGGGCCACTCAAACTCTGTCACCCTCACCAACCTCAGAAGGTTATTTTGAGGATGAAAGATGTAAGAGACTACTATGTTACCTTGAGCTCATTGGAGGAACTGTGGGATAATAATGTAATGGGTACATAGATTAGCATAGACAACTCTGAGTTGGGAAAATTCCTGAAGATTTGGGGGAATGGTCCTGGGAAGTTGGGGGAGGGGAGGGAGCTCAGTGGGGTATAATGCCATATAATCCACCCTCCAAAGCAGCTATTTTGTCTCCAGACCCCTCACCATCTTCATTGCCCTCTTCTGGACATGTTTCAGTTTGTCTATATCCTTCTTAAATTGTGATGCCCAAACCTGAACACACTCCTCTAGGTGAGGTCCAACCAGAGCAGAGTAAAGGTGAGATCTAGGTGAGTAATAACCAGAGCACAGTAAAGCCTGTAGAAGAAGATCAAAGAGTGATTTCACCCCTTTGCTCTTCCTCACTCCATGCCCCAAACCACACAGCTGTTCCCTTGTACTGATCTTTTGATTCAAGAAATTATCTTTCGGATGATCAGAATGGACTTCAGGAACAGAGAAGAAAACAGAAAAAAATCTCTGTGTTCTATTCATAAAGTCATAGGATATATGCCCTGGTGTATAGCTTTTGTTTTAAAATTTGGGTGCCACAACAGAGAAGACCTTGTCATCAACTCAACTTCAGAAGATACCAGAAAATAGAACAGGACCTCTGTAGATTGTCTGTGTTGATGGAGATGCTCACAAAGAAGCAGACACAACAAAAAGAAAAGACAAGAAAAACCACAAATTTAAAAACTATGGAGGCCCCAACTGGAAAAAAAAGTAAGAAATAGGTACATTACAACTGAAATAGCAGCCATTAAGGGTGTGTTTTTTCCCCTTTGCACATAAGATGCTTGGGTAGCAAACTGATTCTGTTTTCCACTACCATCTTCTCTAGACTCAGGCACCCTATACAGTCACATGCATATTTGCTCATAATTCTAAACAAGCAGTATTTCAAGTCATTTTTCAGCTGTTTAATTAATGGTATTCAGTTTGGTTACTTGCTAGATAGCTGCCACTGGCATATGTTTGCAATTTAGAAGCTTGCATGGATTCTGTATTATGCAAGACCAATGTTCCCTCTAAGCTCCACAGTGTTGTGAGCAAAAATTCTACCTAGTGAGCAAAAAAAAAAAAAGCTAGCAGTGTTAAAGTTGTGAATGAGTCTACATTTGACTATTTCATAAACTATTTTAGATTATTTCCTTAACCTTGTAAAATCTCAGAATGAGTTCTTTTAAACCACATTTAAACTATATATTTAAAATAATTTAAACATTATAAGAGAAAACAGAATCAAATCAAATTTCATTACACAAAATGTTGTCCTCTACAGGGATGGACCAGGCCTCCAGAGAACCTGTCTCCCTGCCCCTTTCTACTATATTGGTAGACCTGGCCTCCAGAGAACAGGTCTGCCCATCCCAGTCCACTATATTGATGCAGTATTTTTATTGCATTTTCTATAAACTACAAAGAAACAAGGAGGGGTAACTACAAACTACAGGTGAAAGTAAAGAGAACCACTAAAAACCCAAGAGATGGTGGTCATACATTGCTTACAAAATTAGCTTTAAGACAGTTAAGATTTGTTAACATTGAAGGTGATCAAAAAGTGTATCACTTCTCTTATATCCATTCCAGCTAATCAGACTATTCAAAGAGGCAAACAAGAGCATAATTAATTTTCACCAGTGCAAACATCAGGAAACATCAGCATCTCATTTATTAAAAATGATGTTTCCCCAATTGGTAACCGCCTTCCCCTCTCAAAACCAGGACTACTTCAAACATATATATACTATCTCATCTCCCCTTCCTTTATTACAATCTTTATCTTCTTCTTCTAATGGTCCATATTATTACTGCAAGTCTAACCACCCTTAAAAACAGTTTCAGTTCTTTCCTTTTAGGGCCTAATTTCCTTCTGGGGAGTCTGTCCATAATCACCAGGCAAATTTTCTTCTTTATGTAGATTGGGTATAAGTCCCTTCGCTTTACTTCTCTTTCAATCTGCAACTGGTCCCAAAACATCATTTATAGCTTATTGAGGATTCTCCCATCTTCATAACGCTTGTCTTTGGAATCATGTAATTGATTGTCAATTGTTGGCTCTGTTCTTTAACAAATATCTTTTTTTGTACCAATAGGGGTCGCATAACAGTTCACAATTTGGTAGAATCTGTGATATTCAGGTCACCTGACCTGACCAGTCTCTCACTTCCTGAAGGAGGCTTAAATTCCATCTCAGTCTTTCTCCGCTTTCGATCACCATTTTCGGGGATGTTTATTTTTCTTTTTTTAAAATTTCAAAAGTCCCTAAAGTTTGTCTTTCGCTTGGGCGCTTTTTGTAGGCTCTTTAATACAGTCCATATTGCTTATAGCTCCATCCCCCCCAGAGGATGCTCTAAGTTTGCTTTGTTGTCTGGGGGGAGAGTTCCCTCCTCCCCCAGCTTAGTAGGGGAGGACTGCAAGCCGTTGCTCTGATGTTTTGTTTCAACTTTACTCACTCTTCATATGTAGATCAAGTAGATCTCACCAACAGGTATGCTTATTTACCGCCTGACCTCCACTCACTTGATGGGGTATGCATACCTTAGTCCTTGCATGAACACAGCGGAGAGACCTTTGGGGCAAAGGAATGCCTCAATCCACCAGCAGTGTGCCAGGGGAGAGACGACCCTCAGCACCCCATCACAAGGATCCCTGGGGAGTGCGCACATTCACACCCCCTCTCTAACCGCTGGTTTGCAGGCTGCATCCCTGAGAGCCCCCAGGAGACACAGCCTCCATCAGCTCGCCGAAACCCCGCCTCCGACCCCTAGATCCTTTTTGCACATACTTCTGCCAAGACAAGTCTCCCCCATCCAATAATTATGCATTTTATTTTTCCTACCTAAATGCAGAAATCCCCATTGACATTCATTTTCTTTGTTTTATCCCAGTTTTCCAGCCTGTCAAGATCATTCTGTGTCCTGACTCTGTCTTCTACCATATTTGCTACCTCTCCCAATTTAATATCATCTGCAAATTTAATAAGCATTCCCTCTATCCCTTCAGCCAAATCATTGATAAAGATGTTGAACAAAACAGGTCCCAGGTCAGATGCTTGAGGCACTCCACTTGTCACTCCTCTCCAAGAAGATGAGGAACCAATCACAAGCACTCCTTGGGTGCACTGTCAACCAGTTACAGATCCATCTAACAGACATAGGATCCAAACCACATTTTTCCAATTTGTCAACAAGAACTGTATGTGGAACTGTATCAAAAGCCTTACTGAAATCAAGATAAACTATGTCTACAGCATTCCCCTGAACAAGCAAGGTAGTAACTTCCTCAAAAAAATACATAAAGTTAATCTGTCATTACTTTTTCTTGAGAAACCCATGCTGGCTCTTAGTAATCATAGCTGACCTTTCTAAATGCTCAAGGACTGTCTGTTTGATTATTTGTTCTAAAACTTTCCCAGGTATAGACATCAAGCTGATTGGTCACTAGTTACCTGGATCCTCCTTTCCCCCCTTCTTGAAGATGGGAACAACATTTGCCCACCTCCAATCTTCTGGCACCTCACCTGTTCTCCAAGAATTCTCAAAAATAATGGACAGAGGCTCAGAAATTACATCTGTGAGCTCTTTTAGTAACCTTGGATACAGTTCATCTGTACCCAAGGACTTCGTTTCATTTATTCATTAGGTGTTTATGTACTACCCCTATGCTGATCCTAGGCTGCAACTTCCTTCCCTCAACATGTGTTCTGCTTTTGCCATATTGCCCAGGTATCCTGGAGGTTTTCTGTCATCTTCTGGGTATGGAACAGCAGTCACTGGGGGTGTGGAGGGGAGAGGTATTTGTGAATTTCCTGCATTGTGCAGGGGGTTGATGACCCTGGAGATCCCTTCTAACTATGATTTTATTTTACAGTGAACATGAGTACAATCTGTGCTCAGTGTACTCTTAATTTTTCTTTATACATGTGTTGAGTAATTCTCATGTTACAGTCAACAGATGAGCATGTGAGTCAATCACTACATTTATCCAAATGCTGGTCCCCAGTTTCATTGGTAAAGTGTATGTGCATTGGTTCATTTTTACAAACATATGTACACAGGTTTAGGTAGAATGTACATGTGTTCACTGTAATATGTGAATGGGTCTTTTGAGAGTGCTGATTTTACACCTCGGCATATAGCCATGCCCCCCTGCAAATGCCTAATCTTGTCTGATCTCAGAAACTAGGCAAGGTTGGGCCTGGTTAGTAGTTGGATGAGAGAAAGCCTGGGAATACCAGATGCTGTATTTATGCATTACTGCAACATGTAAGTGGGATTTTGAGAGTGCTCTTTTTGCACTTCTACAGTTGGTGGCATTCATAGCATTTGTGTATATTCTGAGTATACAGTAGTGTATTTAGGGCTGCCAAATGCAGCCGGGGGGCGGGGAATCCCCCGTTTCGGAGCCCCGATTCTTGGCGCGCCGGAATCGGGGCCCAGGGAAACCCCACCCCCGCGTGCGCGTCACCCGGAGGTGACGTCGCACGCTGGGGGCGGAGCCACGCCATTTGAGGGGAAAACTCTTTGTTTTCCCCTCAAACGGCGTGGCCCCGCCCAGCGTGTGACGTCACTTCCGGTGACGTCCTGGCGGCGCGCTTTGCGCGCACGCGCGCGCATCCCCCAGCAGCTCCAGGAACAGCCGGACGATCCCCCGCCGGTAAGAACTTCGGATTTGGCAACCCTAAGTGTATTGAACTACAGTTCTGGTGTGACAATGCAAAGTATTTGCAATCCAATTTAGGACAAGATTGCATGGCTTTCAGAGTCAGACAGGAAAAATAGGCCAGGATGGAAAACTGGAGACAAGCCACAGAATGTTTGAACCCTCACCACTAAAGCAAGCTTAAGACTTCTAAGAACAGCGGCTCTTTTGTAAATTAATATATTTTTCAATCTGCTGGGTGGTTGAACAGATGGTGGCAGGAAGAAGAGGAGACAAGGAAAAGGTGCAAAAAAAAATGTACGTGCAAAACATTTGCAATACAATTTACAACCAATCTGTGTGCTTGTAAAAAGCAAACTTTCATTCCGAGTGCTTGAAGCTGCTGCCCACAAATTGTGACCAAATTGTGATCTGAGCACCAGAGTATTCAAGACAGCATGGAGCTAAACTATCCTGCACTCCATCACTTTGAAAAATCTAAGTTGCATAAATCAAATGGGGTGAGGCAGCTATAAAGAACAGTGTGATAAGGACCGCATGAGCTTTGAAAACACATTGTTAAATCCGTAACCACATCAAATGCATCATGTGAATCACTTCTTAGAGAAATAGAAGAACACATATTTCAAAAGAGTTCTTGCTGCCACTGTGCTTCCAACGGAAGACTGAAATACCCAAGCTATTTTTTTAAAATAAGGGTGAGATAGCAGGTAGCAGCTGATCATGAGTCATTCTTCACTTTCCCAAGCGGAAAACTGATATGCAAATAGGAATCTGAAAACCCTGTCAACTTAAATAACCTGAAATGTAGTCCAGCTTGCATTTTAGTATGAACCTGATTGTTTCCTGATCCAGATTCAAGGGTGGGCACGATTGTGTTGATTTTAAAGGAAGTGCTCAGTTTCTTCAGTGGAAAAATGGGGCAGGGGGCTCATATATGTATTTTGTTCATTGAACTGAAAACATGAATTCCAGTTTGCACCACTGTACAACAAGTTATGTTGACCTCAGAAACAAACAAACAAAAAGGTTCTGTACAATGTATTCTTTAAATTAGTGATACAGAAGAGCTGATTTTTATACCCTACTTTTTCTGTGCCCCAAGGAGTCTCAAAGCAGCTTACAATCGCCTTCCCTTCCTCTCCCCACAACAGGCACCTTGTGAGGTAGGTAGAGATGAGAGAGTTTTGAGAGAACTGTGAATGGCCCAAGGTCACTCAGAGGACCTGACCCTTGCCTGCTCAATGAGTAGCATCTTTAACCTCCTTTAACTCTGGTTCCAGTTTCTGCAACAGTAAGACATACAAATCAATCCCTCTCTCCCCTGAAATCTGAATTCAATTATAACAGCCCCCATCCCCACAGACCTCCATGACCTATTCATATTTTATTTCCCCCAATGCAATCTGGAATTTTGGTTTACTTAAAACTTTATCCAAGTTTTCAGGGTCCCTGGGAAGGCAGTGACAGGGACCTCCATATGACCACCACCAGGGCCCTCCTTTGTGCCTTCCTTTCCTGCATACGTCTGCCTGTGCATCCTTCTCCCATTTTCAAGCCCTCCCAGGGCCCATGTTCAGTTGCCTGCATCACATGCACACTCTTTCCTGGACAGTGTATGAAGCTGTAAGTGTATGCAGCTGCCATCGCCACCAGGAGTACCACTACTGTGCACCATCTACATGACCTTCCATAATGACTGTGGGCAGTTGAGACCACAGGTACAGACAGGTGAGAGGGGAGTACATGTGTGGGGGTCAGCAGTAGTGGGCCCCAACAGAAAATCATGGGCCTTGGCCGTTGCCCTGCCTCAGAGTATGCTGATGCTGGCCCTGCCTTTACCGACCACCAACTCCATAGTAAATTGACCCTTAAGTGCTTGTTCTCCAGATTATCTTAATGTTCTTCTGTTTAAAAAATAACCTGAGTATGTACATGTATATATCTTAATAACGGGAAGCAAAATGGAAGTGTGGAGGCAGCTAAGCAAAGTACCAGTAGAAGCAAGCTGGCAGGAGAAACCATAAAAGCATTAGACAAGGAGTGAATTTTATTGTTACGGCACCTAGCCAGCAATGATTAGACAAGGAGATTAACTCCAATAATCAAAATTTGTCATATGCAAAATCCTAGTGTGACCACAGCACCACAGATATGCCCAATGTGGATTTTGAGTGGAATGGATTAGAGGTTTTGTTTTGCCATATGTTAGGTCACTCTAGGTGAACAGTTTGCCATGTGGGAGCAAACCCCTGCATCCCATTTTATATATTTATGATATTTTTTTTAAACTCAAGAAATTTAGGAAGGCATACAAAGCTGTCTTTTCTCCTTCATGTTATCCTATGAGGCAGCTTAGAGAGGGTGTCTGGCTCAAGATCACCCAATGATTCTCATGGCTGAGTAGGAATGCGAACCCAAGTCGTACCAACAGTATATTGACATTCTCATCACCAGCTTTATGTAAAGTGACTGTGGTGTACAGCTGCCCTAAGCTCATTGCTCTTATAAGAAGAAGTAAAAAGAAATATTGAATCAGCTGTGGATCGAAGATAATTTATGTTCTAATCAGAGCTGGATGTTTCCTAAATAATTAAAACTGTGAACCATCACATCACCATGACTGTCACCTGCACAGATAAATCGGGAAGGGTATGCTTCTGCTGATGACACTTTGATTATATATAGGCTATGAGGATCATGTCATGTCAAAACTGCTATGTAGAGCACAGGCCTTTTATAGTGCAATGTAATTTATCTATTGGCCCACTTCGGCCAATGTAATTTATCTATTGGCAGGAGGCACAAAATTCTGGAACACTAGATCCTTGAAACAGTCTTTTCAGCTAAAATAGGTTCTTATTTCAACCCATCTGTGTTTTGTAGCCCAGAAACACCTGCACAACTGCTGTTTCATATCAGTTTAACCAACGTGCCTCCTGCCCAAAGGATCTAAGAGAATCACATACTCTGTCAACAGTATTGCCAATTTACTAATGTATTAGGCCTTCCAAGCCCCCACCCTAAATTCCAGTTCCCTACTGCTGTGTGGAGTGGCAGTGAGTAAAAATTAAAATATTTTTTAAAAGTCACTGATATAGCCTGTGCCATCTTGTTATTTCCAGGAAATATCTGGAAGTGACAATGGTCTCTCCAGGAATCACCGGTAAAATCATATAGTTTCTTGTGATTCCTAGAGCTATTATAGCTGTTTTCTTAGTGTTCCCCAAAAGTGACACAATCACACTGGTGACAGCACTGCCTACATAATTTTCCCACCCCCACCCTCCCACCAGTTGCCAGGCTCAGCCTGTCTTCAGTACTTGCTCAGCCTAGCAACCCTGTGATGTACTGATAAAGTTGGTCTATCATCCATTAGTACCGGTACGCCACCTCAAAACACTGTGGTATTATTCTATTTTGATATCATTGTTGTTGTTGTTTTTACAACAAAGCCAGTTCTTTATATTCGGAGAACTGAATATTCTACTACTTTGCAAAATGAACAGATTGGGGGTGGTTTAGGGGGTGGTTTGTTGGAAGAACTCAAATTGCTATCACTGAGCACTACTGGGAGGAAGGGGATTGTTGCCTTTACTAGAGAGTGCTAAGTGGTGGCAATTGAGATATTAGGGCCTGTTCTCGTGACTCCCATGAGTACTTTATATCAGACAAGGGATGAGATTTCTGTGTTCTGATATAAGTGGGGGAACAATTCTGACCACATCCATGGCACACATATAAAACAGACTTCAGACTTCCCCCCCACATCATGTCATGGCAACTAATGTCATCCCCCTATTCCTAAGCCAAGTTCAGTATGCATTTGGCAGCCATGTGCTTGCATGATACTGTGGGAGAGGGCCTAGGGTTTCTGCTGCTACCTCTGGATAACCTCTATTAAAGACACCAAAATCTCTCTCCTCCTTCAGCAGCATTCAGTGCTGATTCTGTATTGGCTTTTCCTCCATTGTTTTATGAAACCCAGGTTGGAAATTCCCCTCTGCACTGCATGCTGCTTTCACTTCGTTTGATCATTGGATTTTATGGTACCCTCCTCACACCATGCCTCTTTCACTTTCTTTGTTTTTTAGATCTTATGGTACCTTCTAGATAGATTTATGGCCATTCAGGGGTGACTTTGCAGTCAGTACAGTGTTACCCCAGGGTATCTTAATGTGGTTTTGAGTGGCACCTCTCCCTCCCAGTTGAGAAAATGTGGAGCTAGATGCAGAATCACCCGGTGACAGTAACTGTAGTTTCCCAGTGAAACATCACATGAGCTGTCCTTGGTCTGTAAGAAAAGAAATCATGTATAATAGATTTTACTATAAAGTAGGTATTTTAATAGAAATTTTTTATAATTTTTTAATCTACTGGTAGCTTCCATGACTCAGCATTAATGTAGAATGCAAATGCAAAGCCTGCATGGTGCTCACATTACTCAAAGGGCACATGCTGCTTTAGACTGCTTTGATAAGGGGAATGTGACTCAGTTATCCAATGCTATATGTGAGCTGGTTGCCTTGAAAATAATGCAGAAAATTGGTGCAACTAATAGAAAAAGAGAGTTACAAAGCACATTCACTATTTGGTTTCTTCTGATGTATGTATTAAACCCTTCCCCTGTTTCTCTCCCTACTGTTAACTTTCCTTCCCATTGTTATATAAGATAACTATTAGGCATTTAGCATCTCAGACACATGACGATAGACAAGTCAAAACATCTTTTTATGTGAAAACCATAGAGGGACCCAGAGACTAGTTTTGCAGTAACTCTCGCTCTCTCAAACCATGTTTGAAATATGTGGCTAAATTGTAACATGTAAATCAGCCCTAACTGGTTTTGACTTGGGCCCTGATATCAGATCACAGATCTGACATGCCAGGCAAAGACCCCACTTCCATTAATTGCACACAAAGTTTTTATTAAACCAACAGCAGGCTTTTGTTCTAATCTGTTTTCCTAAATTATGTGTTTCAGTCACTGATGATCTATGTCAGACTTCTGATATCCATATGGAATGTTGGCATCCACTAAAAATGTCAAATACCAACCTGAAATGGATTTCAGGATTAGCAGGAAAAGGAATGGACGGTTACAATGCAATTGCTATTTCTTTTCAACAAAACGACTTTTCATCGAATGCGTTTAGCCATCTCTATACTCCCTTTTAAAATGACATAAATATGCATAACACTATATCCCACCGTTAATGTGCTAGGGTGATTGATTCCTGCATCGTCCTCAAGTGGTTTTGCTATGGAGAGTGGAATTTCTCTCCCCCCAAAATTCACTTTTCTAAATATAGCCA
Source organism: Gekko japonicus (assembly GCF_001447785.1). Taxonomy (NCBI): domain Eukaryota; kingdom Metazoa; phylum Chordata; class Lepidosauria; order Squamata; family Gekkonidae; genus Gekko; species Gekko japonicus. The sequence goes on from NW_015167071.1 coordinate 1,492,272, forward strand.
TTGTTTCCTCCATATTCTGTTTTAAAAGAAGAATTTCTCTTTGAAGAGAAATCAATGGACCATTTTGTAACTTCAACCCTTGCAGTTATTTCATGTTACATACTACAGGGTGGTGCTATAGTAGGAAGCTCTGGGAAGGCTTTATGTGCATCTGTTAGGTTTCAGGGAGAACTTCAGTAAAGTAGAATTAAAAGGCTGTGGAGATGCAGGCGTCACTTCATGTGTGTTGGATGCAGTAGATACTACCTGGACTAATGACTGTAGCCTAGTAACTGCGCAAAGATTTTAACCACTCAGATCTCTGGGCCTGTAAAGTAATTTAGGTGTTAATCACAACTAGATCACCATATATATTGTGAACAGTGAAAAAGTCAGCAAAAATTTAGCTCAAAATATTTATTTGGCTACTTTCATGTCTTTATTTTTATTTGTTTATTTTATTTATTCAATTTATATTCCACCCTCCTTGCATAGCAGGTTCAGGGCGGCTTACAGTGGTTAAAATATGTTAAAACACAGATGCACTGAGACAATGCACTAACATAGTATTAAAAAAATGGCAATCATAAATACATATAAATACAGATCAAAACAGATAAAATGCTGATGGCGGTATCATCCCATAAGGTCATAATACACTGGCTGTTATTGTTCGAGTTAACAAAGAGGGCCTTAACAGTTCAGATGTTAGCTGTTCAGATGTTATCAGTATATAATCAGTGGTGGTTCCAAGTCGAAGGCCTGGTGAAAGAGCTCCGTTTTACAGGCCCTGCAGAACTGTAGGAGGTCCCGCAGGGCCCTGATCACTTCCAGGAGCTCATTCCACCAGTGTGGAGCTGCCACTGAAAAGGCCCTACCTCTGGTAGAGGCCAATCTGGCATCATTCAGACCAGGGAGAGTCAGACGGTTTTGTGACCCTAGCCTCAGTGCTCTCTGGGGAACATGTGGGGAAAGGCGGTCCCTCAGGTAGGCAGGACCCCGACCATATAGGGCTTTAAAGTCAAAACCAGCACCTTGAAGCGAATCCAGTATGCTATTGGCAGCCAGTGCAATGCCTTCAGCACAGGCTGGATGTGCTCCCGCATCGAGAGACCCATCAGCAGTCTGGGTGCTGCGTTCTGCACCAGCTGAAGCTTCCGAAGTTGTGACAAGGGCAGCCCCATGTAGAGAGCATTGCAGTAGTCTAGTCTCGAGGTGACCATAGCATGGATCACTGTTGTCAGGTCATTGCGTTTGAGGAAGGGAACCAACTACCTGATCAGCCATAGATGGTAAAAGGTTACCTTGGCAGTGGCTGCTACCTAGGCCTCCATTGTTAAGGCGGCATCCAGGAGCACTCCCAAACTCCTGACCCTCAGCACTGGCACCGGCGGTACCCCGTTGAAGGCCAGTAGTGGGATCCCTACCCCCGATCCACTACGACTCAGGCAAATGTTCTCTATCTTCATTGGATTCAATTTCGATCGGCTCAGTCTAAGCCAACCAGCCACATCCTGAAGGCACCCTGTCCAGATCTTCAGGGGTAGAGTCGGACTGACCACCCAACAACAGATATAGCTGGGTGTAATCTGCATATTGGTACACCCTAGCCCATGTCTCCGGGCAATCTGGGCAACGGGGTGCATATAGATGTTGAATAGCATCGGGGAAAACACCGCCCCTTGGGACACTCTGCAGATCAGTGGGTGCCTTCGGGAGTCTGATCCCCAAGAGCCACCCTTTGTCCCCGAACTTGGAGAAAGGAGACAAAAGATTGCAAGGCAATGTATGTTGATTCAGTCACATAGCACAAAGCTTTCACTCAGAGCTGAATTAAATATTAAAGTACATGTACAGTAGCTTTCAAAAAATGACAATCTGGCCTGATTATACAGGCAAGCTAGGCAATCACCCTAGGGTACCATGCGTTAAAGAGCACCAGTTTAGAAAGAACAAGAGGAGGGACCTGCGATACTCATGGGGGGGGGTATTCCACATGGCTCCCGGCCTGCAGAAGCAGGAGGACCTCCAGGCTGAGGAAGCGGCCACAAGTAAGCTTCCCCCCTGGCACTGGCAGTGAGGCCCATGCTCCTCCCAGCCACTGGGCTGGCCGAACCTCCCCCACCCTCTAGCCCCGACAGCAAGGCCCATGCAGCTCCCAGCCACTGGGCCTTCCAAACCTTCTCCCCCATTCCCCAGCAGCAACAGCAAGGCCTGTGTGTCTCCCAGCCACCAGGCCCACCAAGTTTCCCCCCCCCCCCCGGCACTAGCGGTGAGGCCTGAGCAGCTCCCAGCCACCAGGCCCACCCAGCCTCCCCCCCGGCAACAGCTGCGAGGCACCATTCCCAGTGCATTCTCTGATTTTTTACTTTTGGGGGGGATTTAAATAACTTTTCAGATTTTTCTGCACTCCTGCGGATTGCCCCAAGTGGCATTGAAAATCTCTTTGCCCCCCAAGTGCCCCTGATGTGCGGATTTAGTTATCCACACAGAGGGGGTGTCTTGGCTATTAGTATATAGATATGATTTATTTTGATAAAAATATTACTATATCACTTCTAGACTTTTCATTTTGCTCAGTATTGAATGTGGGGACACAACAAAATCATGGTCTTCCTATCTGATGTTCTGCAGTTAATCACAAATAGATCACCATGAACACCTTCTAGACTCATACAATTAGCGTTGTCAACTCTGGATTGGAAACTTCTTGGAGATTTGGGGTTAGAGCCTGAAGAGGGTGGAGAAGGAAGGAACTCAGCAGTGATATGATGCCATAGGCTTCACCCTCCGTAGCTGCCATAGCCTCCAAGGGAACTGATCCCTGTAATATGGAGCTCAGATGTAATTCTGGGAGATCTCCAGGTCCCAGTTTGAGGTTGGCAATCCTAGATAGTCCCCAAGATAAACAAAATACCCCCCATGAAGGCCAAGAACTCTCCTTGTCATACACCCACTCATGCTCAAGCTATCCTGAAGAAGCGCAGCTGTGATTCTACACTTGCTAAACTACCCCAGATGATGGCATGAATTAGCAAAAGAGAAATTGATCCAAAGATTGCTAAACTGTGCATTTAAGGCCTTTTAAAACTATGTATGCATCACAGGATGTAGGCTTTCCCTGTTTCTTTTATCACTCCCCCCACCATACTGATGTTCTCAGATCTTTCAGATTTCCCCATAACCCACCATCATTCAGATATATGGTGTTACACTCACTAGGCAGATTATTATATATAATAGTCACATTGATGACTCCTGTGGAGATAATAAAACAGCATGACAGGATAACCCACAGACAAAATGCTAAATTCTATGCTGGGGATTATTAGGAAGGGTATTGAAAACAGATCAGCCAATAGCATAATGCCCCTATATAAATCAATGGTGAGACCTCATTTGGAATACTGTGTGCAGTTCTGGTCACCCCACCTTAAAAAGGATATTATAGCTTTGGAAAAAGTGCAGAAAAGGGCAACTCGAATGATAAAAGGGTTGGAACACTTTCCCTATGAGGAAAGGTTAAAGCGCTTAGGGCTCTTTAGCTTGGAGAAACGACGACTGAGGGGTGACATGATCGAGGTTTATAAGATTATGCATGGGAAAGAGCAGGTAGAGAAAGAGGTACTTTTCTCCCTTTCTCACAATACAAGAACTCGTGGGCACTCCATGAAACTGCAGAGCGATCGGGTTAGAATGGATAAAAGGAAGTACTTCTTCACCCAAAGAGTGATTAACACTTGGAATTCACTGCCACAGGAAGTGGTGGCGGCTACAAGCATGGACGGCTTCAAAAGGGAATTAGATAAGCATATGGAGCAGAGGTCCATCAGTGGCTATTAGCCACAAGGTATAGATAGGGGCTCTGGGGCAAGTGATGCTCTGTCTTCTTGGTGCTTGGGGGGGGGTCAACAGTGGGAGGGCTTCTAATGTCCTGGCCCCACTGATGGACCTCCTGATGGCACCTGGTATTTTTGGCCACTGTGTGACACAGAGTGTTGGACTGGATGGGCCTTTGGCCTGATCCAACATTGGCGTCTCTTATGTTCTTATGTTCTTAAAGGAGTGATGATTCCCCTGGGAAGGAGGAGGAGGAGAGTTGGATTTATACCCCACCCTTCACTCAGAGTCTCAGGGCAGCTTACAATCTCCTTCCCTTCCCTTCCTCAGTGAGGTAGGTGGAGAGTTCTAAGAGAACAGCTCTGAGAGAACTGTGGCTGACCCAAGGTCACCCAGCTGATTTCCTGTGGAGGAGTGGGGAATCAAAACTGGTTCTCCAAATTATAGTCCACTGCTCTTAGCCACTTCACCAAACTGTCTCAGAAAAAATATGGCTTTATAAATTAACCCCCCAAGACCCCTTCAGCTTGATGAGGATTAAATGGATTTGTATTCACTTTCAAAACTTCTTGAGCATTTTGTAGACCTTGAAGAAAGGTGGACTAATTTATAGGGAGGGTCATAAGGAAAAGGGAAAAATAAATAAATGCATTTTCCCCTTTCCATGTTCAAGAACCTTCATACATCTACTATGTAGTGATGTCAGACTAAGGTCCAACAGCCAACCCAACCCTTCTCTAAACAGCAGAGTAAAGAGTATTTTAACCTCCAAATAACATCAATCTGCCCTCAACATTTTATCACACATGACATCTGGCTTGTTCCTGGATGTCAGCCCCATGTAATGTAGGCTATGATACCAACTAGGTCTCTGTGGGGAACAGACAGCATTTGCCAAGTCACCCTAGGGCCAAAATGATCATTTGTAACTCCTAGCTTCATAAACTGACTGTATTTAAAATAAACTGTAATTTCTTGTGTGATATCTGAACTGAGCTATTCTCTTGAAGCATAAACTACATCTCAGAATCATAGAATCATAGAGTTGGAAAGGACCTCCAGGGACATCTAGTCCAACCCCCTGCACAATGCAGAAAATTCCCAAATTCCTTCCCCCTCCACACCTGCAGTGACCCCTGTTCCACGCCCAGAAGATGACAAAAAACCTCCAGGCTCCCTGGCCAAACTGGCCTGGAGAAAAATGGCTTCCTGACCCCAAATGTGTGGAAAATGGGAAATGGCCAGAGGATAGGGTTGCCAGACCCCAGGTCTGGGTAGGGGTTCTCCCACTTCTGGGGGCTTCAATCCACCCATGGGCAACTGATTTCCAGCCCTGCGTTCCATGACCCGCACCCTGCTCACAAAAATACCTTTTAAATGGTCTTTTTGTGAGCCATGCATGTGACCTGCAACCACCCCCTCCCTCCCTCCTGCTAAATTTAAAGGGCCCTCCAGTGGGTCAGTGGGCCATGTGGTCCCCACTGATCAGCTGAAGCCCTTTAAATCAGGCAGGAGGGGAGGGAGAGGGGTGGCCGGGCAGATGGTTGCTCTTGGGGGTGGGGCTTCGAGGTGGGGCTTGAGGGCATCCCCACCCACCTCTGAATGGCCCCCCAAATCCCACTGCCAGAGTGACAAGGGGACCTGGCAACCCTAAAAGAGGAACTGGTTGGCTGCTGTGTGAGACAGGATGCTGGACTAGATGGACCACTGGTCTGATCCAGCAGGGCTCTTCATATGTTCTTAAGTGAAGCTTTGAATGGCTTGGAAGTAAATAATGTTACCTAAGTATCTACTAAAGGGGCAGAAAAGTTTTCGTCCACATTATTAGCAACTCTAACTCTTTATTGGTTTTTATAATGAGTTATATTAGGAATCATGATGTAGAATTAATTACAGATTTGATTACGGCTGCTGGACTATGTGCTGCAAAAGCATCGAAGTTGCAAACGCTCACTCCGGTTAGGGATTGGCAGGGGTCTTGTTGTAGAAAAAGAGCTGCCGGAGCTCATTAGCATAACTCATTAGCATAACTTATTTGCATATGCTATGCCCCCTGACATCACCGGAAGTGACAGAAGGCCACACCCCCTGACATCACCGGAAGTGTGTCAGAAGGCCCGGCTACTTACCCTCCTGCTTCATCCTCATTCCCAAACGGAATGAGGATCGAAGCAGAGGGCGGGGTAAAGAAGGGGGCGGGGCTTCACCACGTGACCGCCCCGCCCCCTAGAGGTTCTCTTCCGGAGCTCCGTACCTGAGAGCTCCCCCCCGACTAGAGCCCTGGGGATTGGTAGAAGAAAGTACGATCGGTGACAGTACTGATTAAAGTAAAATTGCAAAAGGGAAGCAGATAGGCCCTTTTGTCAAACAAATTTATTAAGAACTGGATTTGTTCACCGAACACTGAAACTTGGGATTTCAGGATTGTGTACAGCCTTGTGTATACTTTTTTTGCTTCTGCAAAGTTAATTAAAGAAATGCTGGAATACAGATGTGATAGATAAATAATGCATACATCTGCATATCCTTTAAACCAGCAGCTATTATCATTGTGCGTAAGATTGCAGATCTTACATCAGGCAAGCGTGGTTTTGGAACAAAAAAGGAACAGGGTATGTAAGATGTAATATAGTCTGTAAGAAAAATTAATTGCTGCAAGTGGAGTTCAAACTCACATTTGTTCTATGTCTGACTAAATAATCTCTAATGATACATGAATATAGGATCTGAATGAGAACAGAGGGTACAAATGAGATTCCTTATATCTGAAAATCTGTGTTAATGTTATTGTGTTCCTAGTTACTGGATTGTGAAGCAAAGCAGCAGCCAGGATAGTAAAGTTATCACAACATTATCAATGCCACAATTGAATGAAGACACTGAGAAATCCAAGCATCCTGGAAGCATAAATTAAATTATTTTTTTTCCCATGGGTGAATGGATATAAAGTCCTTACAGTAGTTGACTTGATTGTTTACCTCTGAATGAATATTACAAAACCAGTTTATTTGCACAATACACCACGTGGCATGTAGGGAAAAGAAACAAAAACAACACCACATCCTTCAACGCCTGTACAAATGTCTTTCTGGTAACATTTTGGTATGCATTACAATCACTGCATTATTACCTCTTCATGCTTATGGTTGTTAGGCATTATCACATTACTGATTTTAAACACTTGTACTCTGCCTTTTCTGAAGGATGCTCAAGATGACCTACAAACAGTTTGTTTAAAACATAATTAAATCAAAATCATGATCAGCAGCAACGCCTGCAAAAGCATTTGAGTACCTGCAAAAGCATCCTGCTAATACCTAAGGCTGCCAGGTGTCCTGCTGGCAGCACCTCAAACTCCCACCACCTCCCAGTAGGCTGGCAGGGGGGGAAATAGGGCAAAATCAGTGTTGTGTTAATGGTATGATGTCATTTCTGGACTGAACCTAGAAGTGGCATCTCATAGCTCTGGAGTTCAGCAGAAACTCTATGGTAAAACCATACAAATGCTATGGTAATAATTCTACGAAAAACTATGCCAAATAATAGTGTGCATTGAACTCTAGAATGGCATGAAATCACTGCCAGGTTCAACCCAGAAATGACATCATGCTGTCCCATCCCCCCCCCCATCTCCCACCAAGTTTCAGCAATTGGCTAGCAATCCTTCTAATGGCCCAGGTAATAATAATACCTTACAGTATCAATAACACTGTAGCAATACAAGGTCGGAGCCCCCCCCCCAGCCTTTTGCTTTGCTCAATCCATGTCCCAACTACAGTTCGCATTCCAGGTGGCTTATGTGCAAGCAGCTCCCATGATCCCTGGCAGAGCATTCTTGAGTGGCCAAAGAGGACCCCTCCTTCCTTTTTCAGGCATCAGAAAAGCTGGTTGGATCCAATTTACCATCTAAAAAAGTTTTGCAAAAGGAAGGAGCTACAAACTGAAAAGGAACAGACTCTCGAGTGAGACAGCAAAGAGACTTGAACCTGAGGATTGCAGCCTAGTGCATGGGAAACAGAGCTATCATCCACAAAAAGTGCATTTATCTTCAAGCAAGAGATGAGGTAGCCACAGTTGCTCCTGACCTCATCCTTTACCCTGCTTCCAACAAGAAAATAAGGATAAAAGGATGGAGGAAGGAAGAATATAAAAACTGTTCAGCTGGATCAGGAAGAGTCCATCAAGCCTAGCCTCCTGCTTCCAACAGTAGCCAATCAGATTTTTACAGGAAGCCCACTGCCCTTTCATGTAGGTTCCCTCCCCTTGCCCAGCAGCTGCTATTCAGCATATATTATCTCTGTACATAGCTGACGCTGGAAATATCCTTTTCAAATATATCTGATCACCATCTTTCAAATATATAGCCATCACCCCATACTGGGGTAGTAAAATCCCTTAAGTTGAATTCTGTATGTGAAAGTAAATCCCATAGTTAATGGTAGCTCCGAGCAGCTGCAGCTACCTGATCTCCAGTTTTATCAGCATATAATAATAATAAATGCACATACCAGGCAATAACCTGGAAATGATTATTAAAAAACAAAAAACAAAAAAACCCCAAAACAGAGTAAGTTCCTGTATGTTCTCTTTTCAAGTAGTATGTTTTGATGGCTGCTACAAATCTTCCAGCCCAGAAATATGCAAATTAATCCAGAACCACACAGTGCTCAAAGAGGCTTGCTTCCAAGTTAGGACCATCTAATCACAGAGCTGGAAGGGCCATCTGGTCCATAGAGGCCATCTGGTTCAACCCCTGCTCAATGCAGGATCAGCCTAGAGCATCCCTGACAAGAGTTTGTCCAGTCACTGCTTGAAGAATGCCAGTGAAGGCAAGTTCACCACCTCCTGAGGCAGCCGATTCCACTGCTGAACTACTTTTACTGTAAAAATTGTTTCCCAAATATCTAGGCAGTATCTTTCCTCCCATTATTGCAAGTCCTGTTGTCTGCTGCCAACAGGAACAGCTCCCTGCCGTCCTCCAAGTTATAGCCTTTCAAATAGTTAAAGAGACCAATTAGGGTTACCAGGTGCCTTCTGCCTGCTGGCGGGGGGATTTAGGGGATGTTCCGGGATTGGGCAGGCATGTCGCCAGAAGTGATGACATCGTGTCAGTGACATTAGGGTGACACTCTACTTTTTGGGCAAACCTCTATGGTAAAAATGGCTACAAACGGTTGCTGATGTGATGACGTCACTTCCAGAAGTGACGTCAGTGCATCAGTGATGTCACACAGGGATGTCTATTTGGGAGCGGGGTTTCCCCCACTGGTCAGCTGGCTGATGGTGGGCCAGAGTCAACAAAATCAGGGAATTCCCGCCCCCACCTGGGGACTGACAAGCCTAAGACTAATCATGTCCAGAGGATCAGGCCTAAGAACCAGGGGTCAGTACATTCTTAATGATATGCAGAGTTTAATAATGAGGTTCATTCTCTGCATAGAGTTACAGCAATAACTAACCTAACCTGCTTCTAGGATGCTCTTTTGTCCTTCTAGTCCACTATAGAGCCTGGACTGGATATAGTTAATCCAGAGCAATCTAGAATGCTCCTTTGAATCACAGGATTGAGTCGCCACAAAACCATATAAGTGTGCAGCCAACTGCAACTTCAAATGTTCAACTAGTGCTGAAACAAGTTTCAGCCTTTGCAACCCAGTATCCTTCCTGACTTGATCCAGCTGCAAAATCACAAGACAGCTGATGCATTTCCAAAGTGACACCAGAAATACTAGATTAATTTATTTTTTTGGTACAGCGGACAAGCACCGTGGTATTTTTTTCCCCTCCAAAGCACCTCTGAAATGGAAAGTGCAAAACAAAATTAGACAGATGATGGAAAACTGTCTTAAAAACAGCTCTTTCTTCCCACAGAACTCTGAGGGGGGGAGGGAGAGGGAGAGAGCAGGCAAGAGGGCTTTCCTTTAAAAAGCTGAAACTGTTTTTTCTCCCAAGAGGTCAGCATGGCTTTGGACAGATAATTCACAGTAGCTACAGCTCATCATCGAAACTAAGCCTCTTGGTTCCTATGGAGAACAATGTGGATCTGGGAGGATTGTGCTTCCCCAAACAAACTGCCAAATGAGACCTTGTTAAATTGACTTTTTTCAGTTTAAATATGCAATACAGCACATTCCTGATTATATGGGAACAGTAAAAGGTATAAATATAACTCTGGTTTATTGAAGCTAATGGGATCACTCAGATGTGTTCTGAATTATGAGCACATCCCAGGGACAATTCCCCCCCCCCATCCCTGGTTTGCACTGAAGCAATGTTACTCTGTTTCTTCTTTTTCCTTGTTCCCCCCCCCCCCCTTGGGAATGCCTTGTTAAAATGCTCTTAAGGTGAGTTTGTAGCACTGCCATTCTTAAGGATTACATTTTCTTCCCAGGTTCTCTTAAAAGTAAGTCCCCAGAGTGTGAGAGCCCATGGACAAAAAAGGTGGGGCACCATAAAGGGCACAATGAGTCACTTCGCATGCTGATAGGGCTGATATGGAATAGCTGATAAGAAAAATTACCCTGACCTTTTAAAGAGGATACAATGTCATGGCTTTTAAACAGTCCAGGACAGTTTTGTAGACTAAATTAATATAGATTTCCAAAATGCAGGCCCATAGCAACAGGGGGGATTAGATGGTGAAGCCCCAGCCAAATTAGCCCTGCCCCCTCACTGCCCATCCCTCCCAGTCCCCCCTCTCCTCCCCTTCCAAGCCCCACATCTCTTTTTTGCAGCCCAGTTGGGCTTTGCCAGTGTCTGCCTGGCTTTCCAAAGCAGATCAGGGAGAGGGCTGCACAGGCAAGCCATTTTCTCCTGTCTGTGCAGGTGCAGTGAGGGGCCAGGGCGAGCCTGCCTGGGTGCTGCCATGACTGGTTCACCTTGGCTTCCTTTCCTCCGCTCAGCTCAGCTCAGCTCAGCTCAGCTCAGCTCACCAGGTAGATGGTGGCCTGGTCGAGCCAGCCTAGATGTCAGCCTGGTCGAGACAGGCTCTTTTTCTATCTCCATGGGGGGGGCACTGTGACCACTGTGGCTGCTTTTCCCCGGGAGTGCTACTGCTGCCACTGCTCTTGATGCCTGCTCAAAGCATGGAGGAGACTGTAGGTTTCTGGTGAGGGGAAGGGGCCCTTTCTCTGGCTCTTCTTGTCGTGCTTTTATTTTATTTGTTTTTATTGTATTATTTTTATTTGTTTTTATTATTTTTATGATGTCAGAAGAGATGTCATTCCCCCCCGTTGCCCCCCTACGGAAATGTTTCTGGCAACAGGCCTGCTGAAATGTATGAAAGAGACGGTAGAATGTGGTTGCTAATCCTTGATATGAGGTTTTAGGAGTGTCTCTCTTCAATATGTGAAATGTTGGAGGGTATGCAAAATTAGGTTGCCTTTCACACTCAGTACAGACCCCTGTGGAGATTATGGGACAGCACCAACCTCTCTGGAGCAGCAGCAGGATAAAAATGAAAAGCAAAAACAAAACAACAACCTGAGTTTATGGTGATTCCCAGAGGGACATGATGCCACTTCCAGTTTCCCCCAGAAGTGATATCATGTGACATGAAACACCAGGACCCCCCCATCTCTGCCTCCCATCTCCTGCTGGCTTATACCCTTGTTGTTGTTCAGTTGCACAGTCGAGTCCGACTCTTCATGACCCCATGGACCAGATCACACCAGGCCTCCCTGTCTTCCGCCGTCCTCTGAAGTTGGCTCAATTTCATGTTTGTTGCATCGATGACACTGTCTAACCATCTCCTCCTTTGCCGTTTATACCCTTACTATAGTTTATACCCTTATGCTGAGATTCAAAGTACTATGGGACTAAAAGTATAATTTCTGTGAAATGGAAAGTGAAAGCTCAGATTTACAGGTTCAGGTGGGTAGCCGTGTTGGTCTGAAGCAGCAGAACAAAGTTGGAGTCCAGTGGCACCTTTAAGACCAAACAATAACAGAAAATTCTGTGATCAGAATGGCCCTGTAAATCTGGAAAACAAAGTTTGAGTCCAGTGGTACCTTTAAGACCAAAGAAGTTTTTATCCAAGGTATAAGCTTCCATTTCATTGTATCTGAAGACGTTTGTGTGCACACGAAAGCTTATACCTTGAATAAAACTTTGTTGATCTTAAAAGTGCCACTGGACTCAGACTTTGTTTTCCAGATTTACAGGGCCATTCTGATCACAGAATTTCTATGGAATGTTCTGTTATTGTAACGTATTATTTTCTGTATCTATCACAGTGTGTGTGTGTTAAAGGATAGTGTGATATTGTTTTACTTCAAAGTTGTGTTCAAAAATACCCTATTTGGTTGGAGTGGTCAATTCTATCCTCTGAAAGCATGAAAATGTTTGTATATTAGCCTCATTTAGTGCAAAGAGAACTGGTCTTGTAAGGTGATATTATAAACTGCACTTACTGTCCTCAAGAAACCCCCCCCCCTCCGCCGAAAAAAACATTCATTAGAACAAGTGCATAGCTAAATGACAAATTCTAAGTTTTCCACTCCTGGAAAACTGAGGTGGCTCTCACCATGAAATCTGCTTAGTGCTATTAACTATATTTAAATGTCACCAGGTATACCGGTGCCATCAAATCACAGCTCACTTATGGTGACCCCATGGGGCTTTCAAGGCAAGAAATGAGCAGAGGTGGTTTGCCATTGCTTGCCTCTGCATAGCAACCTTGGACTTCCTTGGTGGTCTCCCATCCAAGTACTAACCAGGGCCAACCCTGCTTAGTTTCCCAGATGTGACAAGATCAGCCACACCTAGGCCATCCACACTGAGGTCCAGGTATATTACCTCCCCAAAAGATATTTTCCACCCCATCTACCCACAATAGCATACACAGTTACAATTAATGCAAACCTAAATGATACCTTCTAAGCTTTACATTGTAAACTTTACCTTGAGGGCCACGGTGGCTCAGAGGTTAAGACATTGAGCTGCAGACCGGAAGGTCTGTAGTACGGCAGTTCGAGACCCTAGTGCCGTGTGCCGGAGTGAGCTCCCATCTCTGGTCCCAGCTCCTGCCAACCTAGCAGTTTGAAAGCAAGAAATTGCAAGTAGATAAATTGGTACCGCTTTGGTGGGAAGGTAACAGCATTCTGTGCACCTTGGCATTTAGTCATGCCAGCAACATGACCCCACAGAGAAGTCTTTGGACAGTGCTGGCTCTTCGACTTGGAAATGGAGATGAGCACCGCCCCCTAGAGTTGGATTCGACTAGCTTTTGAGCAAGGGAAATCTTTACCTTTTTACACTTTACCTTAAAAGGTTCTGAATGTGGTTTAGTTTATTGACCCCAATAGCATTTATGTGGAATTTCTGTACAAAAGAAAACCTAATACAATTTTCCTGTGAATTAATTTAATACCCCCTTTATACCCAACAGTGGCATTACAGGGGTATATCATAGTCGAATAGCTGATTATGACAGTATGGTTTTTTAAGGCAAAAAGGATGAGGGAAAGCACTTCTTGCATCTTTCTCTTTAAAAAAATCCCAGCTTTGAATTCCCTAGATAGCTTCTTTTCTCAATTTGTTAATCCATATTTAATTTTCTTTAAAACTGTGGTGTGTTGTGATTGTTTTTTTGTTTAAAGATAAGCATTCTCCAATAGCCTTCTAGCCAGTCTGTCTTGCTGTCTCTCTGGGAATGTGACTGATAACATGTGGGAAATTGTATGCTTGAAATATTAATGGGGAGACCGAGGCAGGTAACCAGGATAATCAAGGCTAGGTGAAAATGTGGTGCAGATGGGATTTAAAGGGAACATACGTGACCTTGAATGTTTTTATTCTCAGGGAAATGGACAGAGGCAGTAGCAAAAGTAGAAGCAAAAAAACCCAACAAACAAAACAACCTCACAAATTAAGGATGCGCTGTTGTCAGACCATATGACTAATTTATTTGGTGGAAAGGGGGTTTCACACAATCTGAACAACAGCTACCATTTCAAATGGTTCTCTGCCAGTTGTGCTGAACTGTTCATAGCTCTACAGATTTCCCAGCTATTTTAAGGAATGCAGGGGGGGGGGGGGAGGCCTCCGTCAAGAATCACTGGTACTAATTTCAGCTGAGTGGGATGTCTCAGAAGTTTTGTAATAGAACATGGGACCTATTCTCCATAGGTCAGCCTTTCAAATCCAGTTCTGTTTAAAAGCACTGATTACAACTGATCAGAAAATAGAATTCCTTTATTGTAATGTCTCGGCTGCGTGGGCAGCTGGGTTCACGAAAATGCTGCCTTCATGATTTCCTGACTATAGCTGGCAATTTCCAGTGACAGTAGTCACTAGACTATTGCCATGATTGTATTCTGCCTCACAGCCCAAATATGGCAAATTCAAGGAGGGCAAGGGAAGGAAATCTTTATACGGGAATTTGAGATTTTTGACAGCTTGACTTTAAAAACAAAAGATATTGCATTTTAAAAGTGATTAGAAGAAAAACTAGATTTACCTGCCACCATTTTCTGTTAGTGTCCCTATTTATCTCAAAATTGAGAAAAGGGAATATGAATATTCATTGTTCTCTCTCTCTCTCTCTCTCTCTCTCTCTCTCTCTCTCTCTCTTTCTCTCTCTCTCTCTCGTGGATGTGAAGGACAATTTGGCTGGTGTCACCCAATGCCTGCTGGGGTATACCTAGGCTATAATGTCAAAAAAGTCCCAGAGGCAGGAGTGGACTTCAGCCTAGCTGATCTAATTTTTTTGCAGGTTAGCCCAACCTATCTATTTATTATTTTCTTTGCATCTCGATTAACATTTACTTGGGCAAGGTTCTCAGTATTTAAGCTTCTACTTGAATGAGGTTACCACGGAAAAAAATGTAAATATTCGGAAATTTCAGTTTGAATCCAGTGGCACCTTTAAGTGCAACCGAGTTTTATTCAAGGTATAAGCTTTTGTGTGTGCACACACTGCTTCAGAAACATTGACATGGAACATAAGAACATAAGAGAAGGCAATGTTGGATCAGGCCAATGGCCCGTCCAGTCCAACACTGTCACACAGTGGCCAAAAATACCAGGTGCCATCAGGAGGTCCAGCAGTGGGGACAGGACACAGAAGCCCTCCCACTGTTGCCCCCCCCAAGCACCAAGAATACAGAGCATCCCTTGTCCCAGACTGAGAGTTCCTACCTATACCTTGGGGCTAATAGCCACTGATGGACCTCTGCTCCATATGTTTATCTAATTCCCTCTTGAAGCTGTCCATGCTTGTAGCTGCCACCACCTCCTGTGGCAGTGAATTCCATGGGTTAATCACTCTTTGGGTTACCAGTCCATACATACAGGTAGAGGGTGAGCAGTGAATTAGCATGCAGCATAAGGAAGAAGTTTAACAGATGAAAGGACCAAACAGGAGTAACAAGCTTGGTTTATATGGTCACCATTTGTTTGGGTTTAATTCCAGCAGAAAACATTGTGAAGGAAATAAACATATCAGAATCAGAGATAGATGGGCTGATCTACCCTTCTTAATTGTGGAATGCTGAGAGAAATTAACGGATACCCTGTTGTTACACTCCATCCACCTCCTCTGTGATAGCTGACTCCTGTGTCAGTGGAGCTCTACTAGTAGAAGAAGTCTTTGTCCTTCTGCCCACTGCAGCCTAAACTAATGACTCAAATGACATGTTACTCCACAGAGATCCTTCAATCCTGGGAAACAACCTTCCTGAGGTCAGAATGGAATGCTGGGGAAAAGAGAAGCAGCAAATATCCATGACCACCAGCACCTTCCACTGAAGGATTGCTGAATGCAACAGAGACAAGTACAGACATAAATAGTGGGCCCTGAACAGCATAATTTGGCTATTGTGTCTCAGGGTGACATAGAAAATCCCTGGAGATTTGGGGGCAGAGCCCTAAGAGGGGAGAGAGCTCAAAAGGAATGTGATGCCATAAAGTCCACCCTCTGAAGCTTCCATTTTCTCCATGGGAACTGGCCGCTGCATTCTGGAGATGAGCTGTCATTTCTGGCCCTTATCTCTAGGTTGGCAGCCCTAAAGTGACGGGGATTTGTCACCCCTGCTGTTTCAACTCCAAACCCCAATTTCAATTCCATTCCATTTTCTGATTCTTTGCATTAATTCCCTCCTCTATTGAATGCATTTTCTAATGTTATTTGTCTGTCAGTAAATGAGTATCGATTACTGTATGTGCAACTCCCGCATGGAAATGTACAACATACATGAACCATGCAAATGAACCTAGAAAACAAACAATGAAAAACAGAGAACTGAAACCATAACTATAAAACAAAATGCAATGGGGGGACGTTGTGCAACAGTGGAGTCAGCTGCCAAGGGCGGTGATGAGCTCCCCCTCACTGGTAGTCTTTAAACAGCAGCTGGACAAACACTCTATCAGGGGTGTGCTAGGCTGATCCTGCATTGAGCAGGGGGTTGGACTAGATGGCCTGTATGGCCCCCTCCAACTCTGTGATTCTGTGATTCCATGACATTTGTTCATCTCTATCTAGCCACTATGGAATTTAACTCTGTTTCAGAAATGTTAAGAGGCTTTATCCTATGAGTCTACTGAGATGGCTCTGCAGAACCATACCTAGAGCCAGAATCCCAAACTTTCTGTACGCCATTACATGGCATAAACCAAATTCTGCATATTTCTGCTGCTTTCAGAGGATACAGTGAGTAGTTTTTATGAGGATGAGTCTCAGATCATCTTGCATTGGTTTTATTTTAATGCCAACTTAAATTAAAGTATGAAGATCCTTTTCATTTCTAAGGATTAATTCCAAGTAACATTTAAACATGAACAGGACATCCATACAGATGACAATAATCTCAAAAGGAAAAGGATTTAATGCCATGTGGTTTTTGTTTCTTTTCTTGCATGCTTCTTGGAGAATACCATACATCAGTGGTAAGATTCTAGGGATTAGGGTAATATGTGGAACAGATTATCCTGCAGCTGTCTACTAAACTATTCATGCATTTTCTTCTGAAACATCTGTTGTTGACTAAGGTCAATAGCAACATATTGGAGTACAGCAAGTGTATATCAGCTTGAGGAATCTCTCTTACTTGCCCTGGCACATATTGCAGAACAAAACTTGAGTCCAGTGGCATCTTTCAGACCAACAAATTTTTATTCAAGCTATAAACTTGCGTGTGCATGGGCACTTCTTCAGATACAATGAAATGGAAGTTACCAGTCCATACATATAGGCAGGGTGAGCAGTAAAGTAGCATACTGCTGAATTTACTGCTCCAGCACCTTCGGGAATAAACTGGTCAAGTAAGCGTAGAACCACTGAAGCATAGTGTTGCCTACTCCCAATCAAGCCAGCCTCTCCAGAAAAATACTGTGGTCAGTGTTACAGAAAGCCACTGAAAGTTCCAGTAGAATCAAAAGGATTCACTCACCCAATCACTCTCCCAGCAGAAATCACCATCATCATCAGTCAGAGTGACAAAGGCCATTCAGCCCCAAACTCAGGCCTATCAAAATTGAAATGGGTCTAGATAATCTGTCTCCTCCAAGACTACCTGAAACTGTGAAGCCAACATCTGCACAAACACTTTGTCCCCAAAAAAGGAATGTTAGTCGCCAGATAGTATTTGCTGAGGTCAGCAGGGTCCAGAGATGCCTTTTTCAAAAGAGATCTATCCCGATTTTATCCTATGTTCCCAGCAGCAGGTGCATACACTCAAAATATCACAAAGACCACTCCTACTTTTCACCCATCAAGACCAGGCTGATTCTGTACAAGGGTAATGGGGGGCAAAGTTGGGAGTCCACCTACCCTCTTTGGTGTGGTGGTTAAGTGTGCAGACTCTAATCTGGGAGAACCGGGTTTGATTCCCCACTCCTCCACTTGCACCTGGCTGGATGACCTTGGGCAAGCATAGTTCTGATAAGAGCTGTTCTTGAGAAAGAACAGTTTCTGTCAAGAGCTCTCTCAGCCCCACCTACCTCACAGGGTGTCTGTTGTGGGGAGGAGAAGGGAAAGGAGTTTGTAAGCTGCTCTGAGACACCTTTGGGTAGTGAAGGGTGGGGTATCAATCCAATCTTTTCTTCTTCTTCACCAACTCAGTCTTTCCACCTAAGTGGACCTCCTCATCCAATATTAATTCCTGGATGAGAGATGTTTTATTATAAACCATCCTGACATTCAAGAGCAGCACCTTTAAGCCCAATGGATGATATGCAACATTACCAGGGTCCCTTTGGTTGGTAGAAGGACTGGAAGGAAGGACAGACATACCCTGATGACCCCACCTTCCCCTCTCTGTTTCCATCCTCCAGCCACCACCATAGCTCCACCAGTATGCACAACTGTGCATGCATGTCTTACCCTTCCCCCAAAGCACAATTACCCAGGCCACATAATAAAAGGAACCCTACCAGCAGCAGGGTTATCACCAGTGGGTCAGGAGATGTGATAGTTTGCTCCCAGTCTCATGCTACCACTCCTGTTGCTTTTTGTATGATGTGTCTGAAATTTTGTGAAGGTCCATCAGCACCACTGACACAAAACATAGGCTTCCTTATTGTCTTTATCCAGCCCAAGTGACGTTGTGACAGTGTTGTCCTTCCATGGATATATTTGGACTCCACTTTGCCTTGCCTTTCTGGTCCAGCTTGCAGACCTTTGTCTGGTAAGGGGAAGTACAGATTGGTCTGGCTCATAGATGTACTAAGTGCATCAACTCCCTTACTCTATGCCAGACATATCAAACATATGGCCCATGGGCTGGAACTGGCCCACCAGGGACTCTTATCTGGCCCATGGGCAACTGGTAGGAACCCGGTCTGAATGTGGACCAAAAAGGGCCTATATTAGGACCTGCCTTTCCCCAAATGTAGGCCCTCCAGAATTGGCAACCATAAGGGCCTAGGAGGGCTCATTTGGCTCTGAGCTCTTTGCAGCCAACCCTTTGGGGCCTGCCTGCTGCTCCTGGCTGAGGCACTGGGCCAGGACGCACTGCCTGATGTCAACACCTCTTCCTCCAGCCAGAGCTTGTGAGGATCCTGAACTGCTGGAAAGGTGGCCGGCTGTACATGTGTGTGGCAAGCTGAATCTCTTTGGCCCCACCTCCCTGAGCCCAGCTGAATGGCTCCCCACTGGCAGACAACCTGGGGAAGCTGCTCATGGGCACAGACACCTGTAGAAAAGTTCTGGCTGGATTGCCAAATGTGCCCGCTTATGTAAGCATTTGAATGGTGTAATGTATTGAAAGGATTACATGAATCACCTCATAGGACTCCTATGTTAAGCTTCGAGCCAGACCAGGGCTCCTCTGAGCGAACTTCCTATTGGTCGCTTCGTAACAGCGACCAATCAGAACGATACCATTCCCTAGGAGGGAAAGACTCCCATTGGTCCTTAACTAAGCAATCTCATTGGTTGTTAATTGTAAATAGGCGTGGCTACATTAGCCCGGTTATGTTTAAAAGGAGCATAAGCTCCCACTGTTTTCTGTTCTGGTTTTCTTACTGAGTTGAGTGCTTGTTCGTTACTTCCAATAAAGCTGAATCACTTGCTGAATCACTCTAAGAGTCCTTTGTTAGTGCGATCTAACAAATGGAGTGACTGGCTGGACCAGGTGCACTGTGCACAGTAGCCCAGGCAAGAGAGAAAAGCCCAGTGCTTATGTAAGCGGTGCCATGTGTGCAGAATGCCAAAGGCTGGGGGCAGAGGAAAGGGGTGAGCTGGAGCCTGCTAACCCACTGACATAAATGTGTGTGGCTCCTCTATGCCTCCCTCCCTCAGCAGTGTGGGGAAGATTAAATAAAAAGGTGAGGCCAAGAGGCACGCACACTTCTGGGCTCCCTGCATGCAAGTGCTCCTTTATGTAACAGTCTGAGTGGAAGTGGGGGGGCATGGCAAGGCGAAGGTGAGGAATGGAAGCAAGCATTCAGAGAAGCGTGCTGGGTTTGCACATGGCAGAGGGAGGCACTGGATGTGTGTCTGCACTTGCACATGGGGAGTGATATTTTGGGTGGTTGGATGATGCCGTGGAGCTGTGAGGAAATATAAGTCTGCAAGAGGCAATTAAAGGGGAGCTGGAGTCTTTGGAGAGTGGCAGCTCTTGCTGGTTTCTTGTGATGCCAGGAAGCATCGCACTTCCCCTTGCAGTTCAATCTCATTGCTGAATTTGGGACTGACCAATGGAGCTGTGGGATTGTGTGGCTGCCTCCCCAAAGCCTGTTCATCATAGCAGTTTCATTAAGGCAGGGCTTGTTGGGGTCCCCTGGTTGATGCCACTTGGCTACCTGTCTTTGGCTGCCGCACCTGCAGCAACGGAATGCAGCCCTTCAGGCTCCAGCTCATCAAAAGCTTCTGAAATGTGTTAGTCTTTGAAGAGCCATGAGAATCACTGGTTGTTGCAACTTGATTGCCAGGCAACAGCTCTCTGTACAGTGCAAAACGTCTTGTGTATATCAAGCAAAGGGTAGTTAGTTAGGGGCTGAGGAGGGGTGTGGGTCACAGTCAGTGGTAAGATATCTCCAGTACCTGGCATTACATTTTCTGGAACACACGGTCTAGCCCAACAAAGTGACATTTATGTCAGATCTGATCCTCATAACAAGTGAGTTTGACACCTCTGCTCTATACATTGCATTTAGTCCTAACAAAATACATGCTCAGAGATTACTTTCTAATGTTTTTGTAACAAAACCTTGTGAACGCAAAAAGATTATTCAGTCCATTAACCCTGTATCAGACTCTGCGGGAGAGGCAGTGTACCCTAAAGTGCACACCTCTGCATGCCTAAGTGAGGTATCACTAGCCATATAAGTCCTCACCATAATATTTGTCTATGTTAGATAAAGTGTTTTGAACTCAGGATTGTCAGCGCCCCCCCCCCCCGGTGACTGGCACAAGACTTACCTAGCAGGGGGGGAGCAGCTTAATTGTAATGTAATCATGTTGCTGGGAATGCAGTGACATCACTCCCCGTGTACCCAGAAGTGATGACAGCACATTGCTGGGAGATGCTAGGGATGCTTTGGCATTTGGACAAAATGCTATGGTTTAACTGGAGACTGCTGAAGTCCCGCCAGGTTTCCCATCACTTTCCCCCTGCTGGCCAGCGGAGTGGTGGTGGGGAAGTGCCTGCTGGTGGCAGGGTATCCACTGCCCACGGCAGGAGCTTGGTGAGCCCTCTGGCACTGTTTGTTTCCCCCCTTTTGCTTCTGTCTCCCTCCTCTCTCACACCTCGTAGAAATCTATATTGTACAATATTTGATCAGTGACCTGATTTCTTCTTATTATTATTTTGGACAGTAATAGGATGGGACAGGCTTTCGTTCCCATTCGACTCCATGCAGGAACCACAACTTGTAGAAGCAGCAACATTTCCAGAGCAGACCTAGAGTGGCTTGTATCTGAGGAAACACACATGGTAGAGAGGCAGAGTTTCCCAGCATTCCTCAGTTTCTGTAGTTCTCCCTAGAAAGATAATTCCTTGTGGACATGGTCATGGAGGAAAAGCGCCATTGGTTAGGGTTAAGGCTGGAGCAGGGGATTCACCGATTTTGTGGGCTCCTGACTGCTGCCAGCCAGCTGGCAAGGGAAGCCCAGCCCCCAACAGCCACAACCTGACACAACATCCCCGATGTGATGATGTCACACAGAAGTTATGTCATCATGCCGGGGATGTCACATGGCGATGCTCTAGTGTTTTGGGTAAAACCATAGAGTTTTGTTCAAAATACCAAAGTGTCCCCACCACATGGTATCTCCGGCATTATGACATCACTTCCGTGTGATGTCATCACATCGGGGACGTCACTAATGGCAATGTCTCCCCACCTCCCCACTCCAGGAAAGCTCCCTCCCACCCTCTGCTGGCAAGAGCCTAGGACCTGGCAACCCTAGTTTGGGTAGGGTTGCCTGACAACCTCCCCACAAGGCCTAGAGTTTTCCTGGAATTACAATTCCAGATGACAGAGATCACTTCTGGAAGAAGTGGCAGGTATGGAGAGTAGATTCTAACTCCCTCTCCTCCCCAAATGCTGATTTTCTCTAGGCTCCACCCCCAAATCTTCAGGAATTTTCCAAGCCAGAGTTGGGCGGCAATCACAGACATTAAACAATTAGGCTTGCCAAGTCCCCCCGGGGGGTAGGGAAACCCCCGCCCTAGAGGCCCGTTCCCCGCCGCCGCCGGATTGGGCCCCGGGGGGAACCCCACCCCGACGTGCATGTCACCCAGAAGTGACGCGACCACGCCGGGCACGCTGGGGGCGGGGCCACGGTCATCCGAGGGAAAACTCTATGGTTTTCCCTCGGATGGTTGTGGCCCCGCACCCAGCGTGCCCAGCGTCGTCACGTCACTTCTGGGGGATGTGCGTGCAACACGCATGCGCACTTTCAGTGCACTTTCAAACTAGATTTTGACAGTTCACACAGTATCATCCAGTTTGAAAGTGCAATGAAAGTGGATTTAGTGTGTGTGATCACAGCCTTGATAACCTATTTGGGGGCTACAGCAGATATCTGATGCGCCCCCTTTCCTCTTTCTTCCATCAGCTGTGCTGCATGGACACAAGAATGAAGAAGAGAGATTTTGTCCCTTTCCCCTCCTTACTCCAGCTCCTCCAACATGCATGGCCCACAGTCCTACCACAGCCCCACGCTAGTCCCACAATCCTAAAAAAAAGGATTTTTCTAGGGGTCAGAAGAGAAGATGGGAATGAAGAGGAATGCAGGAATATCAGTGTTCCATGCACATTTTGTTGATGTAAGTCACTCCTTTATCACTGCATCCCAGCCCCTCACTAGTGGCTTCTGTAGCAGGTAGAAGGAAGTGACTTTGAAACATGTGCTGCACTAACCCCCAGCCCCACATCCTAGGACAAAACTTTCAGGTTGGGTTGACAAAGGTAAATACAACCCACCAGCCACATATATCGATGGCTTTTTATTTGAAATAAATACTGACCAGTTGCTTAACTTTTTGATAATTTTGCACCTTGCAAGTTTGTAGATAAAATATCCTAATACATATTAGTAACATCCAACTTTCCCCTTCTCTCGCCTTTTTAATGGAAAATAAGCTCTTATTAAAGCTGCTTGGTAGATATGAAACAAATCATCGTACCCTGTTATTTTTTATGTAGCATAAACACAGAGAATTTAAAAGTCTGTGTTTGACTGGAAATTAAAGCTTTTTCAGTTTCTGGTTGTTGAGTACAGCAGGGGATAGTGTGGTAAAAAATGCAAAAAGCCGCAAACGTATGAGGGCATTTCAGCTGTATGAATATTCCCTCCAACTTGATAATGAGAGTAAGAATAATAGTGTTATATTTAAGGTTTTTTCTTGCCAATTCCAGCAAATCTTCTCCACCGAAAATCAAACAAATGCCTTGGAAGATGGGGAAAAAAAAAAAAAGTGAGGCGATAGACACCATTTCCAGGATTAAACAATGCTATCCCCACAATCCATCCTGTGTAAGGACAGGATGTTCTCATGAATTTGATGTAGTACACTGTCAGACAGGCAAAGAGCAAAAAATAATAATAATAACTCCTTTCCCTCTGCTCATTCACAAATCCTCTGCTTCTTTATCATGGGATATTAGAAGAATCAGCCCTCCTTGGAAACAATGTGCCAAGGGAATAGGTTTCAGAATGTTTATTTCCCTTAAAACAAATGGGATTTTTTTTTTAGATGATGGTTTACATGACTCACTGAAGGAAAATAAAGCAGTGTATTAGAGAAAATAATCTCACAGTGCCCCGGCCTCATATATTTAATGCCACATGATAAAACCATGTTTTAAAGCCTCATCAAATCTAACTTTTCAAATGTGTCCTTAATATTGCAGTTCAAGTTTATGAAAATGATGAAGGTTGCACCTCACGATAGCATTCACATTCTGAAGCACAAGCAGCTTAAACTGGCTCTTACATGTACACTGACAAGGCGGGAAATACACTTCAAGAAGATAAACAGTATCTTTGTTCGCACACAATCTTTAATGCTGTTGCCATTTGTGCTGCTTCAGTTAGCGTAAATCAGCATTTCAAACTCAGCCCTATTTTCAATACACTGCTTAAAACACAACTATTAAAACTCAGTGTTTATTGAAGGGTAATAGCCTTGTATGCCATTGGGGGGGGGGGTTGATGGTGGCAGTGGTGATGCCTGAATACCAAGGGCAGAAGTGAGGACCCACAAAATTGCTCGCGGTGGGGAAACCATCCCTTCCCCTCTGGTGAGTGTGATCAAACTCCTTCTTTCTCTTTCGCCCGGATATGGAGAGGGGTACTGTGGAATCATCCCTGCTGCTGTGCTGTGCTTGAGAGGACAGATGCATCCCGTCTGATCAGATCCCCACTCTCTTGAGCTACTTATTGGAGCAAATCCCACGCTAAAGGACTTCCAATAAGACAGTCCTAGCAAGCCTAAGTATGGGACTTAATACTGGCATTTTGAAATGGTGTCCTAAGTGCCTGGATCAAGCCTCAGAATCCGGATGGGTGTAATTCTTGATTCTGGAACCTGATTCAGGCCTGAGAAGAACCATTTCCGAGGGCCTGAACTGTATTCCTCACTCACATTCTCTACAGACTTTTGGGGAAATGGGGGGGGGGGAGAGATGGGAGAAAGCAAGGGATAGCCACTTCCTCTATGACTGGGGCTCTTCTCTGTCAAAACTCAAATCTGTGGGGATAAACGAACCCTAAATTGGATGGAACCAGAGAAATCTTACTTGGGAGGCATGCACTGACATTCAGCAAGACATGAACAATCACTTCAGAGCCTGGCTGGGGATGGGATGCAGAGTACGTTCCAGATGTGATTCAGATGTGATTCAGAGATGCCCTACCTGTGACTTCAGACACAAGATCCTGTCATCAAAGCAAGCATAAACTGGCTCTGGCATCTGTCAACCACAGCAGCCATGCCATGCATTCTGTCCATGTCAAATGGAACCATTGATGAACCATTGATGAAAGGCTGGATCAGTGTTCTTTTTAATGGTTTCCCCCTCCCATGCCTGTTTTTATGTGCAATGCAAAAACATGGTATACCATGTATATCTGGTGCATAATTGGCATTACAATAATATACAATGTAAACATGCTGTAAAACAGTAAAATTCTGTAAAAAAAATAGAACAAAAATGGTCTTCCTAACCATTCCTAACAATAAAAATATGCAAAAATGCATATATCCAGGTCCACTATATTTAAAATGTTCTATCTGCTGCCAACCTCAACTAGGCTAGGAAAGGCTTACAGAAACTTCCTTTAGGAGAACATTTTTCTTTTTCATCACCAGTGGATTAAAGAGCAAGAGAAACTCATGCTAAAATTTCTTCTAGCAGCCTGGCATTTTTTCACTCATTTTAGACAAAGACATTACTATATTGGCAGTTTTATTCGCAGTATTTTTGCTGATGATCCCTAGGAGGGAATTAGGCTTTTCTGATCACTGCTATTCACAGAGTCAAACATTTTCAGTGAGTTATCCACCACCACAGGGGTCATTTCATAGAAAAAGAGGTGCAGGAGCTCATTTGCATAACTCATTTGCATATGCCACACCCCCTGACAAAGGGCAGCCATGCAAGGAGACCATAAATGAAGCTCAATAGAGTCTGATGGCTCCCACATGACACTAGCAGCTGGTGGTAACACTTTCCAGTTGCTACAGCAATATATGGAGACCACCCTTCCAACTCAAGATGGACAAAACTCCTCATGCTTCTCCCCAAACTGCTCATATTTTGTGAACGTCACTTTGGAATGTTTGAAAATACTTGATGAGTATTTCTGAGCATTTGAAGAGGCACTCACCAAATGCAGGTGTGCAAGCACACAGCTACTTCCTCTACTCCCTGTTAGTCCCCAGGCTGGCTGGAGAAGGGCAGGGCAGGCATGCCCGCAGGGCTCTTTTTGCAGCAGGTACTCATTTGCATATTAAGTGACACACCCCTAATGTAGCCAATCCTCCAAGAGCTTACAGTAGCTCCTGTAAGAAGAGCTCTGTAAGCTCTTGGAGGATTGGCTACATTAGGGGTGTGTGGCCTAATATGCAAAGGAGTTCCTGCTACAAAAAGAGCCCTGATGGGTTCCCTGCCCGTTCTTCTCCAGGTGCCCCACAGCTGCAGGTTTAGAATTTAAATCCCCCCCACTTCCCTGAGTTTCTCCGTGAAAGCAGAGAGGCTCAGGGGAAAAGGAGGGGCATGTCTCCCCACCTCCCCTTCCCCTCCCCAGTCAACCCGCTGTGGCAGGCTGGCTGGAGAAGGGAAGGGAAGGGCAGGTGGGCAGACATGCCTGGGTTCCCTACCCGTTCTTCTCCAGGTGTCCCACAGAAGATCGGGCAGGGAACCCAGGCATGTTTAGAATGCCTTTCTTTCCCTTCCCCATTTGGCCTTCCTTGGCCAATTTGCCTGGGCAGGCGGGCCAGGAAAGGTGGCGGGGGGCTGCCCCTGGGCTCCTTACAGCCGGAGCACCGTTCTGGCACATTCTGGCAGGAAATGACCCCTGCACCGCCATGCCAAGAGCTCTTAAAAAGAAGAAGAAGCTGTAACTGACAGTTCAGATCCCACCAGCATATATGTGAAATTATATTTTTTGTATCAACACATATCACTTTTATTTACATCACGCATCGCCTGTCTTTCTCCCTAATGGGGACCCAAAGCTGTCTATTTCATTCTCCTCTTCTCCATTTTATACCCACAACAACCGTGTGACTTGCCCAAGGTCATCCAGCAAGCTTCCATGACAGAATAAGGGTTTGAACCCAGGTCTCCCAGAACCTAGTCCGACACTCTAACCACTACACCAGACTGGCTCTCATACACTACTCTGTGGCTCACTTTGTACTTATAATAAAAAAGAACAATAATATATGAACAGCCCTGCTGGATCAGACCAGTGGTCTATCTAGTCCAGCATCCTATCTCACACAGTGGCCAGCCTGTTAATTCAGAGGGCCAAACTTAATTGTGGTCTCTATTCCCAACTGGTGCAACAATATCTACATCTTGTACCAGGTCTTAAGCCCACTCAGAAACAAGCTCGAGAACACTACACCTCTGGCTGGCTCTGTGACCAGCTCTTCAGTGCACAGTCATTTATGATGTCTGGGAATCTCATTTCTACAGCATGTTTCAAGGACAGTTTTACCCAGTCAATGTGAATGAAGTCACCTGTATCACAACATTATACACTTTAGTCCCTTGCATCATTTCCTTCACCTTCAAGGGGCTGATCAGTTTCTAAAATACTTCATGGTTTCTTCATCATTTCAGCTCCGCACCCCTGCAATCTACCCAAAGCAATTAATGCAAACATGTTTTCCCAGTCCCCATTAACATTGCATGACACTATGCATGATCATTTTGATCTAACACTAAACAGGTTCCTGATAGAAGTGATCTCTGTTAGGATATTTGTGAATTCTCTTCCTGTTTGCCGTGAAAGCATTTCCTGTATGTTGTACATGCTAATTTCTAAGTTAGAGATCCAACAGAATTGTCTGCACATTTTTCCTGCTAAAGCAAAGAGATAGAATTCATAATTAGCTAGTTTTGGAATTCTCTAATTGGATAATCAATAGTTTGGGGATGAGCCAAGGGAGAGCCAAGGGAGAGGTTTCAGTTTATTGCTCTTTGTCTCTCTTCTCCTTAAAGTTTCCTCTGAGTTCTTACAGAAGCAACTTGTAGCTTAGAGCTAGTAAGGATGATTTACTTTACTTGTGTTCTCCAATTTCCCTTTATCTTTTGTTGTTCAGTCGCACAGTCGAGTCCTACTCTTCGCGACCCCATGGACCAGATCCCGCCAGGCCCTCCTGTCTTCCGCCGTCCTCTGAAGTTGGCTCAATTTCATGTTCGTTGCATCTATGACACTGTCTAACCATCTCATCCTTTGCTGTCCCCGTCTTCTTTGACCTTCAATCTTTCCCAGCATCAGGGTCTTCCCCAGTGAGTGCTCCCTTCTCATTTGGTGGCCAAAGTATTTGAGCTTCAGTTTCATAATCTGTCCTTCCAGGGAACAATCAGGGTTGATTTCTTTTAGGATTGACTGATTTGATCTTCTTGCAGTCCAAAGGACTCTCAAGAGTCTTCTCCAGCACCATAGTTCAAAAGAATCTATTCTTCGGCGCTCGGCCTTCCTTATAGTCCGACTCTCGCAGCCATACATGACTACTGGGAATACCATTGCTTTGACCATGCGGACTTTTGTTGGCAGGGTGATGTCTCTACTTTTTATCATGCTGTTTAGGTTCACCATTGCTTTCCTCCCAAGGAGCAGCCATTTCCTTCTCCAGGGGATCACGCTTGGTCTGAGTTCTCTGCTGTGACCTGTCCATCTTGGGTGGCCCTCCACAGCATAGCCCACAGCCTCATCGAACCACAAAAGCCCCCTCGCCACGACAAGGCAGTGATCCATGAGGGGGTCAATCTTTAGTAAAGTTATCTTTTTATAGACAAATACATATGTCTGGCTTCTTTAATCTAACTGTTCTATTTTTGAATCTCAATACCTAACAGTCTCCCCTCAGAAGAGAACAAAAGAGAACAAGGCTATTAAGAAGTTGTTGACTGCCAGAGCAAGAAGGGATGTTTTCATTTCATTTTTATGAGAATGAATGGGAACATTCCACCATGTTCTGAACTGTCAGGAATTGTCAAGCACTTCTTGGAGAAATTAGACCCTTCAGTTTAATGCAATTTCCACATGCCAACATGAGAACAGCTGGTTGGCCAGGCAAGACAAGAACATTTCATCATCCTTTCTGGATCCAAGCTTGACACAAACATCTGCCCTTTAACAAAATGGTTTTTGCACATTACATTGTTGAAAATGAGGTGCTGATGAAGGATCTTCACTCCTGGAGTTCAGACATGATTTATCAAGAAGTCTGTGTAGGAGCTGAGAGGCATGAGATTCAATGCATCAGATGCTAGGTGTCAGAAAGCAAAATCAGAATGTAAGGCAATAAAGGAGGAGCGGGGTCTAATTTTGCCCTGAGAAGCATGAATCCATACCAAAGAGGCTCATAATCAACCAATAAAAATCTCCATGATACAGATGATGATGATGCTACAGCTATAGATGGCTACACTGATTCACTGAGACCATGAATCTTTCTTCTTCTGTGAAGACTGTTAAACTCCCAAATAATTTTAATCTTGCTTTATTTGAAATTGGTCACTTCATAATTATTTTGTACTAATCTCAATTTTGTACCACCATGTATTTTTTTAACTTGTAATCATCTTTGTTTCTGTTTCTCTCCCCCCCCCCCCGAGCTCCTCCCCTGCAGATGAGCAGAATGAAGAGATAACTGTTGAGGAAACTCTCCGAATTGTACAACAAAAGAAATCCGGTCCGGATCAGGCCGGCCCTGAAAGGGGCGTGCCTGGACGGGCCGTCTTTGCCTCCCTGCAAGGAGAGAGGCAGCCGGCATCCGGGACTAACAGGGGGCGGGGCCGGGGTTTTGTAACCCGGCCTCTCGCCCCCTCCTTCACTTGCCTCGCTGCACTCGGGAAGGAGGGAGCTCTGGAGCTTCGCTCTTCCTGGCAGTGAGGGGGGGGCCTGCGGCGGTCGAGGACGGAGCCGGGGAGCGTCGGGCGGCGTCGGGAGGCAGAGGCGCGGCGGCGCAACGGCGGCAGTCCTTTGGTGCGCTGCGGAGCAGCGCGAAGAGCCGGGAGCCGGCTGGAGCAGGGAGTAGCGCGGCGAGGCTTTGCGGCAGCGTGGTGGTTTGGCGGCGGCCTTTGGCGCAGGGGGGCTGTGCTGGGATTGGGGCTGAATTGCCCAGGCGGCCAGGCTTTGCACCGGCGGGAGGCACCTGAAACGGGCGGCCATTGAAGGCAGCAGCAGGGGAGCTCGGGCACGTTAAGTTAAAAAAGAAAGAAAGAAAGAAAGAAAGAAAGAAAGAAAGAAAAGAAAGAAAGAAAGAAAAAGGGGCAGCGCTGCGAGTGCGCAAGCGGGGGCGAGGGCCCTGTGGGCTTAGTGGCTGCCATAAAGGCGAGGGCAGCTTCAACGCGGCAATAAATACTTGACGGCCCCAGGGGGCTGGGGTGCTTGGCCCCCCC
>NW_015167071.1:1522337-1523712 GCF_001447785.1 Gekko japonicus
AGTGGTTTGACGGGGCTGAAGGGCAGTGTGCTTCCTGGATTGGCCCGCGGGGGACTTGCCCATTTGGATACGGGGCTGCTCTAATTGTGTGTTTGTTTGTTCTGTTGGTTTTTTGTTTTTTCTTTGCATATTGTGGGTGCTGGGCTAGTGGACATGGGGCCTAAAAAAGGTGCTGGCAAGGGAAAAGGAAAAAGTAAGGGCAAGCAGCCAGCCCCGAGAGCGCCACAAAAGAGGCCGGCTCCTGCCCTTTCCTCCTCGGATGAGGAGGGTGGAGATGAAGTTCAGAGGGCCATTTTGGAGCGTTTGTTAGCTGTGGAGAAAGCCTCAGGAGTATCTTACCCACAGCAGCCTTTGGACCAGGGGGGTAGGAAGGAAACTCGTTCTTTGCGCAATAAGCGTTTTCAGGCTGAAATCCTGACCCGTTTGTCTTTGGTTGAGGACAAGGTGACAGCCGGCAGCGGGGCTGAAAGAGGAGGACCCATGCAGCCTGATGATGAGCGGCCAGGACCATCCAATCCGGGACCTTCACGAGGGGCGGAGGCGGCTTCAGCACAGGTCCCGTCGAGTGAGTCTGGCGGTAAGTCCACTGGGGTTTGTATAACTCCTTCACCATGGCCATGGGGCCCCTGTGAAACTCCTGCCACATCAGGTACAGGCACAGGCACAGCGCAGTGTGGCCATGTGGTTCCACAGGGACACGGGTCAACAACTCATCTGCAAGGGCAGGTGCCTTCTTCGGGGTGTTGTAGGCACCCCATTGGGGGACCGGGGTGGTGCCATAGTTCTCCTTGCCAGGGTGGCACCTCATATGCTGACACTGCACCCTCTGCTTTACCGTGTGGGGATGTGGCTTTGCCTTTAGGCGATCATTTGCTGCCAGCCACACGGGAGAAAATATGCAAGGGTGAATACGTAGATGTGTTCTCTCTTCTGTTTCGGGAACTGGAGAAAAAAGACAGGGATGATTTGGAGGATAAAGATAAGGAGAAACTGAGGAGGATGAGGGTGGATCGCACGTGGGCCAACTGGGTGGCTGGTTTTGTGGTCTATGCTGGGGTTTTAGCTCGGTCCCAGCCTTGCAGGAGTGCATCCTTATTCCAGTACTTTGACATTATCTATAAGGCATACACGGGGTTTACTGGACCGGCTTGGCTCCAGTACGATGAAGAATTTAGGATGCGGGCTGCAATGAACCCTCTGCTGCGATGGGACCAGGTTCACCCCAACCTTTGGCTGCAGATCATGTCCCCGGCTCGCCCTAATGCTGGGGATCGCTCACACAGTGGGCATATTGTGCAACGCCTTGCGGTACCTTCCACACCCCGCTTTTCAGCGGGGCAGGCGGTTCAACCCCGCCGAATTTGTTGGGAGTTTG
>NW_015167071.1:1526609-1565548 GCF_001447785.1 Gekko japonicus
ATGCCTGTTGCAGATCCTTCAAGTGAGTATCTCTGTCTGAGGGGTTGGAGCAGATGCTAATATAGCATAGGGCGTAGCTATACACAATGGATTGTATGATGTGGTTGAGCTGGTAGCTGGAGGCATGTAGATATGTTTGCTAATCTGTTGGTTTCCAGTATAATGTGATACTTATAAGGAGTAGCTCTGTCTGAGGGGTTGGAGCAGATGTGATCATAATGTAGGGTTTGGCTATACACAATGGATTGTTTGATGTGGTTGGGCTGGTAGCTGGAGGCATGTAGATATGTTTGCTAATCTGTTGGTTTCCAGTATAATGTGGTACTTATATGTTCCTCATGTATCTGTACTGTGGTGTCTTGGAAGTTTCTTGTGTGGAGTAATTCTTGTGGAGTAATTATTTCTTTTGTGGAGTAATTCGTAGTTAGATTGATGGTAGGCTGGAAGTTGTGGAAAGTGTATAAGTTGTTAAGAATACTAGCTTTGAATCTGGGATCTAAGAGATCTCAGCCATTTGAGCTGGTGGTGTAGCATGCCATTACTTTAAGACATTGCTTTTAAATATATTTCAATCATTTTGAAAGAGGTTTTTTTTCCCCCCTTTCCCCCCAAATTCAAGTCTATGGAGAAAAGGGGGGAATGGGGGAAAGGTTTCTCCACTTTAAGTTTTAATGTTTATGTTTAAGTTAAGGAGTGACCAAGGCTTGCATCACAAATGGCCAGATCTCTTTTGTCATGACTGGTAACATGCTTACTAGATAAGGGTGAGTGACATTTATATCTCCCTGGCTACAGATACTCCAACAGTCATATAACAGAGCTGTATCCAGAAGAACACTCAAACAAAACTGCCAGCATTTGCTCCTTAATTAAACAATGGGGGAAACTAATTTTTTCGTGGTCTGATCAATATGATATCATTAAATCTTTTATTCTCCCCAAAGTTATGTATTACTTTAGGACCCTTCCTATTTCAATTCCTATTGACTATTTTAAGAGATGGTGAAGAACTCTTAACTCCTTCCTCTGGGGCAGTAAGAAACTGAGAATTTCATTCAACATACCATCAATGTGAGGTGGTTTTAACTACCTGGATTTAAGACTTTACTATGAGGCAGTGCATTTATCCAATATAATCCGGCTCGGATGAGGCCGGCCCTGAAAGGGGCGTGCCTTGACGGGCCGTTTTTGCCTCCCTGCGAGGAGAGAGGCAGCCGGCTTCCGGGACTAGCAGGGGGCGGGGCCGGAGGTTTTGTATCTCGGCCTCTCGCCCCCTCCTTCACTTGCCTCGCTGCACTCGGCCCACCCTCCCGCCCAGTTTACAGTTCAGGCATTTGCTGGTCGTCCTGTTGGGGGCCAAGTAGGAATTTTTCACCCTCTTCTTGATTGGCCTGAGGTGGGGGTGTTTTTGCCTACTTTGAACTGTAGCTGTTGCAAGGTTTTGGAGGTGTGTGGCAGAGTTATAAATAGGCGGTCACTTTAGTGGGCAGGTTGGTTATTCTGAACAGATTGCGGCACGGGGAGCACAGGCGTATAACCCATTTGGGAGTAGGGGTCTTGTCGGTACAGTCTTTGGGCCCTGCGGCCCGGGGCGGGGAAAGCAGACCGCCTAAAGGTTTTGCCTGGGATTTGCCTCCCTTTGAGCCCCGCGGCTCGGGGGGGGGTTCTCCCTGGCAATTACCCTAGCCGTGCTGGCCGGAGGGAAGGCAATTTGTTGCCTTGCCTCCGGAGCTGGGTGCTCGCCCTGATCGTATGGCGAGGGAAGGGTCAGTTGACCCGTAGCCTCGCCATGCTGCAATTCTGTTATTCCCTCTGTGTTTGCCGTTATGTTTTATAATAATTAATAAAGTGGCCCGTTAGTACCCAACATGGTTGTCTGCCTCGTTATTCCGGCTTGGGGGGCAAACCCTTTTTCTCTGACAACAGTAGCTAGAAAAGACAGAGTGAAACTTTCCACATGACAGTAAATCTCCCAAGAGGCAAGCCAAATCATTACAGCACTGCAACATAAGAAAGGGTTTCTAAAACGATCAGTAAGTCAAATTATCAGAGAAAGAAAGAATTAGAAATGTATGGCAGCTTAGTTAGATGCCACCAAATAGTGGTTATTATTTAGTTCATAGGGTGCTTTTTTGATTATTGCAGAAATAATCCTTTTCTCAGAAAATGCTGAAAATGTTTAAAATTCAAATTACTGAGATCTTTGCATGGAGGAATACAGAAATAAAATCCTATCAGGGAAGACATGCTTGTTAGTTGTAGCCTAAATGTTAAAAGTGTCAAAGACAGATGTATTTATTGTGGCATAAGCTTTCTTGAGATAGAACCCTCTTTGTCAAATAATGAACTTCATCATCTTTGGCCGTGTTCAGACTGGCAGTTTGTCCAGGCAGCCAAACGTTTCATGAGCATTTCAGCAGCGGATTAAAGGGGTGGGTTCACACAGGCACACTTTTCAAACGTCCCCCAGCCGTACTCAAGCCATCTTGTGCTGCTTCCCTCCCGAGTTTAAAAGATACCAGCTGGAAGTGGTAGCAAACCATGTGTAGAGCGGGTTGATTCTGGTTCCCTGAGTGTGAACGCAAGCGCTGCTAAGGCAGGAACAACCCACAGTCATTGATAATAGACACTGGCTGTTTCTGTGGGCAGGCGCCGTTGGTTCCTGCGCAATCTTGCCCTATTTGCCGCTGCGCCCATGTGCATGGGCGCATGCATCCCAGCACAGAAACAGCCGCTAACAGCCCACCAGGGCAGCCCAACAGTGCGAATGCTCCCTTGTGCTTCCTCCACAGTATCCTCCCGCTTCATTCGCTGTAGTGTGAATGGGAATACCGCAACCAAGCCGTTCCAGGTCTGTTCCGGGTTTTCTTTGCCATGACTCCCTACCACTTCAAATTGCTAGTCTGAACTTGGCCTTTATGTATCTAATGAAGTGAGATCACCAAAGTCTGGAGTGTTAATCTTTAAGTTGTCATAAGATTCTTTTGTTATTATGGAAACCAAAGAACAGGTTCTTCACTACATCCCTAACAACCACATATCCCAGCACCTGAGACACTGAATAGGAACTAGGGTTGCCAGTCTCCAGGTGGTGGCTGGATATCTCCTGGGATTATGGCTGATCTCCAGGCAACAGAGATCAGTTCCCCTGGAGAAAATGGCTGCTTTGGAAAAATGGACTCAATGGCATTATACCCTGCTGAAGTCTCTCCCTTCCCCAAACCCATCCTCCCCAAGCTCCATCCCCCAAATCTCCAGAAGTTTGCCAAACCAGAGCTGACAACCCTAACAGAAGCTGTTGTATGGGGGAAGGAATTATCAGGTAGCCAAACCCCGCCATTGATGCCCCCAACAGCTGCTTCTGCTGCCACCACCAAAGGTGTGTATAGTGGAAGGAGGGGGTGAGGAAGTAGAGGAACAGAGAAGAAAAGTCAGCATTAATCAGTTCATTATTTTTCCCATTTGTTTTCATTATGGTAATAAATGAAATACACTTCCCCCCCCCAAATCGCCCTCCCCCCATGCCATTGCGAATTATTGCACGTACTTGTATGTTCCAGTTCTCCTATTCCTGCCTACCAGTACTAGTTCTCTGGCCTACATGAGCTCCTGCCTGCATTCCTGTTCTCTGATCCTTTCTTTTACCTCTTCAGTTAACGGGTCGACCCATATTTACCTCAGCAGGGAAAAAGAAAAAAGGAAAGGGAAAAAAATACCCTGTCAAAAGAGGCTGAACAGCTTCCCAACAAACAAATAGAGGTTGAGGCGGAAGCTGATTGCATAAGGAAGCCATCATATTCCCACTCCAGCCCAAAAGGCACCAGATGTTTTAAGTGGCAAAGTTGATGTGATTTAAAGGGATGTTCAAGACCTAAATGGTAGGCTGTCTTTGATCATTTGTTTGCTGGATTTGTAGAACACATGGCTCAAGCAAGTTTCCTGTTCTTTTTTCCTTGCATGTGTTTGTGTGTGTGTGTGAAGAGCAAGCAAAGAACAGAAAGGCATTTAATTTAGTACACACATTCAGCTGAACAGCTTCTATTTTGCTCCACCACCTTCTCTTCCTTATCCATTCCCTCGGACCAAAAGCAACAGCACATCGTTAGCACATCTTTTGCAGCTGCCAGACCCAAGACATTCTTTTCAAAAACCCCACAGATGAGTCTCTCTACAAGTTTACCTAAACTCTGGTGGGAAGGCTGGTATGGATTAGCCAGTCTTCCCCAGGTCAGAAGGAGAAAAAATGATACTCTGCTAAATAGATCTGAGAATAAAGGTAAATAACCAATTCCCATTTTGCTATGTTCACATAAATAAGACAGCTAATGAAAAAAGATCAGTTACATATTGATTCAGAATTGCTTCAGAACACAGTCCCCCAAACTTGCAATGATAAAATACATTATTTTAAAAAATTCTCCTAATCTCTGCAAATTGTTGGTAAAACCTCAATTAAACCAACTTGTCATTAATCTTTGTTGTACCTGATGTATTTCAAAGAGATCTACAGCCTATGGGGAAAGTGGAAGAAATAGCTTCAGTAAACTGATGCAAGAAAACAATCCTGCGTTCCTACTTGCAAATCCGAGCTTGCAGGTGTTGAAATCTACATTAATCATTTTTATATTATTACGTACTATGGATTTTATAGTGCATGCAAAGGAGGAAGCAGTGATCTTGGGGAGAATTTATTCTCTCTTGGAGATGTTAGGATGCTTTTCCTTGAGTTGTCAATGAAGGCTGCATACTTTTGCAAAGTGAAAAAATGATAACAGAAAGACTACAATTCCCATGAGGCTATACATGAACCATACATGAACTTCTCTGGATCTGTACATGCTGTTAGGACTCAAGAGGACAGAGATGAACACCAAATGGGTAAGCTTGAAATGTGTTCCCCTGACAACAGTGTGATGGAAGTTGGGGGGGGGCACCATTAAAACTACATAGAAATTCAGCACATGCACAAGAGAGAGCATGTTGTAGCTATTTGAATGCAGACTGAAGAACCTATTGAATTCTCAGCTCCTGAGTTCATATCATCAGGACACAACTAGCAGATGCTTAAGTACTTTGACAATTTAATGACCAAATAGTATTTGTAATATTACTAGATTGTTTATCCCCACCCACCTCCCATAGCAAGGATGATCTCTCTTTACCCATTAGAAGTATGGAGGATAATATGCATGAAGGGTACCAAAATAGACTTATGCCACCTACCCAGTGGGAATTGTAGTGACACTTACATACAGTGGCTATGTTTCTCCCCAGTTATGGTTTTGACACCAGCTAATGTTTTGTCAGCACATGATTACAACATCGCTGAGTAAGACTTGGATGGAGGTTCCAGTCCATGATTTCCAAATGGACAGGAGCATTTATTCATGCTGCATGGTGCATTTTCACTTTGTGTGGGGCTGGAACTAGTTGAGGGTTTTGATGTTAATCCCCTTATTGGGGACAAAAGGAAGACACAAGGCTTCCCTATAATGTCAGAGGCAGGACCGGTGGTAAGTCCAGCTGCAGGGCTGGACTTCTGTAGGGTGCAGAAGTGGGTGGCAAACAGTGCTGTGGCTTTAAATCCTGCCAGGCCAGAAACCAAAGCCACACTTTCATATCCAAATGGCAGTCAGATGAGATTAAACCAGGGACACGACCAGAGCACAGTTTGCCACAGGAGGGCAAAGATCATCCCCAAGCCTCTTCCAGGGAAGGGAGGAAATATCAGGAGTTGGCTTATTCCCCACAAACCAGAGGAAGGGTGAGGGATCTGTATGACTGTAAGGAACTATTTAAAAGCCTCTAGCCCAGGGGTGTTAAACTCATTTGTTATGAGGGCTGAATCTGACCTTGTTGGGCCAGGCCATGTGGGTCATAAAATGTAATGCCAGGTACACAAACACAAATATTCTTATAAAGGACACAAACACAAAGGGTTTTTTTTTTACTTAAAATAAAAACATGCTTAAAGCAATATTTTGTTTATTTAACAGTGTCTGATAACTGACACCTCTTGCTCTGAATTATCACATCAAAATGTCTGTGCTGTTGCAATCTTAAGTATGCTGTTCAGGTGTGTATCTGTAAGCTGCAGAACTGGAAGAAGAAGCAGAAGTCAGCCAGTTCCACTGCGGGCCTGATAGAAGCCCTCCGGGGGCCTGATTTGCCCCACAAGTCGCATGTTTTGACACCCCTGCTCTAGCCCATAGAGAAGCAGGTCAGGTCTACTGCTCTCTCTACAGACTTAACTCAGAAAGAAGGACAGAAAGGTCTGGATGGAAGAAGATAGATGATGGTGAAGGTTCAGCCTCCCGGTCTCCCAGTCAGAGGCCTCTGCAGGGATGGAGATGAACTTGGTATGACCTTTGTTGGCCTCATTCCCAAAGAGACAGACATGCAACACTGAGAAGGCCTTCATGTGTACTTCAGAGTGTATGAGTAGTGTATGAGTAGTGAAGAACAAGTAACAAACAGAGCATTGATCCAAGACTTAGAACCAGGGTGAGTTTGTTCCCCAAAGAAGGTAAATTATCACATAGGGCTTCATTAGTTCTTGCCTTAATAGAAAGAATACCCACAATGTAGAAGTTTGCTAGAAACAGCTAGGTATGCTGCAGTTTAGACATGTAGTTAATCATAAAGTTTTGGTTCATTTGTTGCGTTTGGCATCTGAAGATAATCCACACTTGATGGCTTCCCTGTTTCCATAATCACCAAATATGCGGGGCACAGTTTTACTAAAAACATGTACTTCCTCTCCTCCTTATAATTGGAAGGGGCATTGCCTAACCTGCCTTTGTCAGTGGACAATTCTGGCAATTCTATAGAAAAGTGTAAAAATGAGACAGAAGGTAAAAAATACACTTTTGATAACAAAACCAAGACAATTTGTTGTGTGACTTTCCAGGACTTTTTTGGACACCAGGCTTGGCAGGCCTTGCCCCATACTTTTTTGTAGAAAATTTATGGGGACAGAGAAAGCTGACTGTGGTCAGTACATTTGTGTCATAGGTTGGCACTTAGAGAAGGGATCAGTGGAGCTAAACCTCTCTCACAAATCTATGTCCCAGTAAAGATTATTAGCTATTCATGAAGCACTGAAAAAATGTGATTGAGGTAGAAACATAGATCTACTGCTGGAGACATCCCCTGAAATATCACCATCCCTGACAAACAATCCTGGTATGCATTCACAATTTCATTGGAATTAACATAGAAGCAGTGAAAAACAAGAA
Source organism: Gekko japonicus (assembly GCF_001447785.1). Lineage (NCBI taxonomy): Eukaryota > Metazoa > Chordata > Lepidosauria > Squamata > Gekkonidae > Gekko > Gekko japonicus. Next base: position 1,533,848 of record NW_015167071.1, read on the forward strand.
CTTTACAAGTATATTGTTTTACTAACACTTTAATTACTATCATTTAGTTTAACACGGATATGATCTCCTTCTCTTGGGTTTTTAGTTAGTGTGGTTTCTTTTCTTTATCAATAGTTGTAGTCCCCCTCCCTATATTTCTTTGTAGTTACATAGTCTTATGAAAAAATAATAAAAATATCCCATTGGGGGTTTAAAAAACAAAACAAAAAGCAATTTTATTGGAATTTGTTTTACAATTGATATGATTTATTTCAGTAAAATATTATTAAATGCAAAGAAATAAATGTTTAAATAAATGTACTGCTTCCTCAGTTTAAATGTAAAAATTAGGATCAAACTATGTGTTCCTGAAACATTGGAATGTGAGGCTGTTGCATCAGGGGAATGCAAAAGCGCTTGGGAAAATAAAGCTAAATAAACAGCCAGCTTCCTGAATGGATCAAAGGCAAGCCAACAACTTCTTGTAAACCACACTGCAAAAAAGAGGGATTCATTATTTTGAAAAATAATTTCATTTGCTTTGTTCAACCTAAAAAAATATGTTTTCTGTTTGTTTACTGGGGATATGGGAACTGATTCAGAAGATGTCTCCCATTATAACTGTGCACAAAAAAATGGAACTAAAATATTGAGTTTTCACAGATACATCTTTTTTTGTACAGGAAACAGAGAAGATGGAGGAGGAGGAGGAGATTGGATTTATACCCTGCCCTTCACTCGGAGTCTCAGAGCAGTTTACAATTGCCTTCCCTACCTCTCCCCACAACAGACATCCTGTGAGGTAGGTGGGGCTGAGAGAGCTCTTTTGAGGACTGCTCTTGAGAGATCAGCTCTGAGAGAACTGTGGCTGACACAAGCTCACCCAGCAGCTGCATGTGGAGGAGTGGGGAATCAAGCCTGGTTCTCCCAGATTAGAGTCTGCGCACGTAACCACTACACCAAACTGGCTCAAGTAGCGTCTTAGCTCCTGTTATTTAATTCTTTGTGTTTCAGGGCTTAAAATACTCTGAGAATATGAGTATAATTTTGTGAACTAAAACTAGTAGTTCTATCTGAAGTGTCATTTTTAGCATGTTGTACTTTGCCTCCAAGTTTTACTCAACTGTCTGTGTGTTCACTGTATTTTGGTTATTCATGACTGATCAAGTGCAAGTCAACAGCAGGCATCATCTACATGCTAGAGGTACATGTACATTCCTCTGTCCAGTCCATTCCTTTGCACTCATTGTATAAATTGGCTGGGCCGAGATCCACTGGCCACCCCAAGAAATGTAATTGATGTCAGAATGGAAATTAACTCTCTTTTTCATAGTTGGAGAACTGTGCATATCCGCATCAGCTGGGCTGACCTTTTGGTTTTGTCACATGGGGGGGGAGTCTTACTCGTTTGGGAGTGCAGGATGATATGCTTTCAGCTGCTCTTTTAAAAAATTCATTCAGTCATTCTATTGCCTACGACACTTAATCTCTAAACTGACACAAACTGTTCTGCATGAAACGATGGGTGGTCTGATTTTCCAAGTCTTACTATCCTATTTCCATTTTTCTCAGAAGCTTAATAATTGGCATACATTCAGACTCATCTGCCTAGCACTTGAGCAACACCTGGGAGTTTGCTATCTGTTCCAGTGCTTTAAAATAATTGTCTATGAGGAATATGGAGAATCCCTACAGTTTGCTGGAATTATTCCATTGGTTGGACTGCAATGTATATTAACAGCCATCCAACACAGATGGCTAAAAATTGGCTGATATTTTCAAGCTATTCCCCAAAACAGGTGTTATGTTCCTATATTATCATTATCATTATGTCTTCTTATTGGAACAAATAGTTTGCCATTTTTATGCAGAATGAGTAATTAACCAATAAAATAAAAGACTTCATGTTTGTATATAGTGAACAGAAATAACTTTAATTTCATTCTGCAAGATATGATGCTTTGCCGATTCCTCCATTAATGATGATTCCATATTTTTCCATATTCAAAAATTGTTTGGAATGGCCATTTGCTTTTGAGCTGAATACCATCTATGGTCACACTGATGGTTTATTTGCAATTTAAAATGACCATTATATTGAATGTTTTTGGGTCTGTGAGGTTCCGTTCTGTATCTGACTAGATAGCCACTTTATGCTCACAATTTACTAGCTTCCTTAGTCTGCATATTCTCCGAGCTGAGCATGGACATGTCATGTGTCACTGGACATGTGTCACTGGAAATCAGTTTGTGGCTCCAGCACCAAGGGGAGAGGCAAGGTGGGCACCAAAGGTGAATGGTTCCTCTATACCCTAATTACTACTTCATTTACAGCTACAGTTAAAATAACACACAAACAATACTCCCTCTAAGCTGTGGAGTCTTGTGAGAAAAATTTTACTTTGTGAGCCACTGGCATTAAGGTTGTGAGTGAGCGATTTGGCTACTGCACAAATGAGTTTGCTCTGGAGCCATCCTTCCTGAGCTAAGACAAAAATCTGTGAGCTGGAGGCTTAAAAACTGTGAGCTAGCTCACACTAACTCAGCTTAGAGGGAACACTGCACACAAACACAGTTTGGGGTACTGTATCCCATTCATCGACTAACCCTCCTTCCAGTTAATTATCCTCTGGAAACCTTGGAATGACAGGTTTCTGGATCCCACAAGGGCAGTTGCCCCAAAGTGGTCTCCCCTGCCACCTGAGTCTGAGGATATCCCCCTGCTGTGCCCCCGGGCTGGGTATACCCCTTGATCCTCATGCCAAGATCCCTTAATGGGATCCCCATACTCAGGAAAATGGGCACACAGGCCAGCTTTCCTGATAATGGATCTGGCCCCATGCTGATACAACCACAACAGCCGGGCCATATCATGCCTGGCTGTCCCCAATGCTCCCACAGCAGGGACAGTGTGGCACCCTAAATAGTGGCCAGTTTATCCCTGACCCCTAGCCACCCTGGCTCACCCATAGGCCCAGAGTCAGCTTGGGTGAGCCCCATCCTCCTGCGCTTGCCGCTGGCCCACCCCCTCCACCTAGCAAGGATCAGCATGGCTGCCCTCGTTCTCACCCCCTCTCTGCAATGCCACAAGCAGGACCCTGGGTGAGTCCGAGCCCCAGTGTCATTGCAAGGATAGGCACTGCTTTGCACCTATGCAGCTAATGTATTTGTCAGTCAGTGTGTCATAAGTCAGTCTGTGCTCAGTGATGGCACAGAGTCCTGCAGCTGGCCCTCAGCCAGTAATTGAACAACCGGCTGCAGTTGACTCTGAGCCAGAGGGAGAGCAACAAGAGATCAGATTACCAGTTGATCAGAAGTCACAGCCTACAGTTGAAACTGAGCCATCACCTTGTAGCTCTGAAGCAGTAAGCAAGGCTTCAGAATCCACTCCCAGCTCACCTAGCTCACCCACATCCTGCAGCACCAACACTGTCAGAGGCACAGGAAAGGTGAAGGAGTGCGAGAATCATCATGGCACATCATCAGCTGTCAACTGATAAGATGGATGAGTAGTTTCAGGATGACTGCCAAGGGATTGGCTGGGAGTATAGCTTGTCCGGATTTGGCTATAAAATCAGCCAGGAGAAGGAGCAGTTTCATGGATGCAACAAGTACACATTGCTACTGAACCACTGACCTTCCTGTTACTGGACCACTGGAATCTTGACCCTTGGACTAGACCTGACTATTGGCTTTTCTGGAACCCCTGACCCTGGACTGGACTTGGACTTGCTGTCTGGATTCCTTGACTCTAGAATGGACTTGGCATACCTGCTCTCGAGAACCCCTGAGTTTTGGACTCGATCCTGGTTATTCTTCGCAACCTTGCCCGTGACCTGCTCTGCTGAACCCCAGCCCTTGTCTTCTGGGAGGGCTGCACCAGTACAGAATGGCATTCATTGTGTTGCTGTGCACTCAAATTGTAATGGCGTGGATCTAATGGAGTGGATCAATTTTTACCCATGGAGTGTAGCTTTCTGACCTTTCCCTTCTACTGCAGTCCCAACGCCGCCCCCCCCCCCCAAGTGCTGTTACTGGGATGGTCCCAGGGAGTATCATTGCAGAGGGCACATTTTGAGCTGCAGTAGAAGGGAATGGTGAAAAAGTCACACTCCATGGAAGGAAATTGTTCCACCTGCCAAAATGCTGTTAGATCCAAGCCATTGACTCCAAATAGTCCAAAGCAGGCAGCAGTGCAAAAAAAAAATGTGCACAAAATCTTGGCAATCCCGTTCAGAACACTGAATTTGGGAGTCAGACAGGAAAATGGGGAAGGTTGAAATAACTAGAGAATATCCCTGCGGCTTTCCCATTAGATGTTGGAACAGGGCAGGGACCACTAAAAGAAAAAAGGGCAAGAATGCCCCTGCACAACACCACTGCAGTACAGTCCAGAACAACAATGAAGTGATCAAAAAAAGTTTTTAGAAATTCATGTGTTTGATCATTTTATGTATAACCTGCAATCAAACTGCAATTCAAGCAGAGGAGCCTGTGCAAATCGTTAAACTCCACTGAGGGATGTGCACCACCACAAAGCCTTTAGCTCATGAGAACAAAACCTTCTGTCAGAACACAATCCTGTGACCAGCTTCGAAATGGGAAGGTCATATTCCAGCTGAATTCAAAGCGTGCATGCATTTTAACATGCGTACATTCGGGGAAAGACTGGCAGTGCAATCCTATGCAGAGTTTCCCCAGTCTAAGTCTATTGAAGTTAGTGGGCTTAGACTGAGGTATCTCCACACAGGATTGCACTGCAAATCTCACAAGCTTGATGGCTCAGTTTGAATACCCCCGTTTCGATTTCCCTTTTCTCTAGAGAAAAACTGTGTGAGCCTTTATTTGCCCACCATTTTCTGTTTCTTTACAGTGATATTTCTCCATTAAAATTAATATACTTTCCAATATTATTTTGCCAGTGGCATACAAATGGAATAAAACTGGCATGGGCAGAACAAAAGAACAATCGTCAACAGGAACAAAAACAAGGCAGGCCAAATGGATAACAATGACATGTGGAATCAAAAACAAACAGAAATGGCTGCATCAGCTTACCCTTGTTTAAAATGCCAAAGTGACACAGGAATAAGACATGATCCAAAAAAGAAGAAAGGGGGAAAAAAAGAATCCATTAGATGACCACATGTCTTGGTGGGGCATGAAAAGTCCAATACTTCATAGTAACAAAACCCAGCAGCCCTATCAAAGGGGGGGAAAATACAGTTTCCACTGGCGTGCCAGCTGGCATGTGCTCTAGAGCTGACTGGCAAACCTTTTTGGAGTCCAAGAGCAAACCAGGGCAACAAACAAAATCTAAATGTCAGGATAAAGGATGTTGTGAAATGGCACAAGATTGCTGAAGTAGCATCTTGTGGTTTATTCATGGGGGGCGGGGGGGGGGGAGCTGCAAGCCCAAAGAAACCTAGCTTGGCAGTTTTCTCAAACTCACCGTTATTAATCTAAAAAAATGTAGGATGTAATGGTTATTTTTGACCATTATTTTTTTAACCAGTGATGCCAGAAAGGAATTGGGAATGTCATACATCAAAATGCCACACAGATGACAGATTTCAAATTGGTAAGGTGGATTTACAGTCCAGCCAAGCATGCTGACCACTCTGGGTGGCTGCCTATCCCTTGACAAGTCTGCTCTAGATATCTAGAAATGACAGCGGCAGACTGTGAAATTGGTAATGAGCTCTGTCCAGTTCCTCACTGGTCACTTCATGCTAGGTGCTCAGCCAACCTGTGGGCAGAAGGGAATCAGAGCTCTCCTGCTTGACATCTTTTATCTATGCTGTCCATATTTAACCCCCTCCCACCAGGTCTGATCACTTTAGAATCTAGCAAGGGCATCTTTGGATATCCAAAGACTTAGTGGGAAGAAGTTCTCTGTGCTCCTACGTTTCCCACGTTGCCCATCCCTTTGGTCCTCCAAAATGCGAAATTAAGCTCGGTCTTTTGAAAACATTTTGAATCCACAAAGACAGCCACAGTGCTCAAGTCTTCTGCCAGAGAAGGAGGCAAACTCTATCTTCTTAGGCAAGTTTGTTTAGAAATCAATCCCACAAAATTCAGTGGGATGTTCTGTCAAACAAATATGCACAGGATTATAGACTACAAAAGAGAACGCAAAAAGATTTAGCATGCAAGTCCAACAAGACCAGTTTTGTCTTCTGCAGCTGGCAGTGGCTCTTCAAGGAGAGAGAGAGAAGTCCTTGCCAGCTATCTATTATCCTTTAACTGAAGGTGCCAAGGATATAACCCAAAGTCTTAAGCATGCAAAAACAAAGTATTCTACCACTAAGATGTAGTCCCTTCCCAGAACAGAGATTTATGAATTTTACATTAACTCAAATCTCTGAGCCGTCTTCAAAATCTCTCACATGGAAAGCACAGCAGTAGTTAACTCTCAATATTTTTTTTTAATGAAAAGTTGCTAATTCCAAAAATCAATACAGAGTACTGCCAGTGACAAGAAAAACAGATCTTTGCTTCTCACTGCTTCTCCCTAGTCTGAACTTTCTTTATGCACCTGTTGATCTAATTTTATCCCTAACCTTTCATTCTGCACATTTCCAAGCAGGCAGCTATGCAATACAGATCCTACAGCATCACAAAATCCATCTACTAATGGCTGCTGCTATTTTTAGCTATATCAAAAATCGATATACTACAGTTTGCAGAGAAAGAGGATTTTTTCTTGTGTTGCCCTCTATTATAGTGATTCATCATCTTGCTATGTTCTTTCTTCTGAAAAGCTACCACAGATATTTCTACATGAACATAGTATTCCTGGAAGAGTTGCAAAAGGTAAACATAAGGAAACTAATTTTTAGCTACATTAAATGGGTTGTATACAAACTAAGGGTATATTTGAATCTCTGCAGGTTCTGGATAAAGCTTGAAATCATTTTTCTACTGAAGCTACAAGCATAGGGCTGCAAGAAACATTTTAACATGACAATTATCTGCTGATGCTGGACATGATGGTGGCGTATGTGACACAGAATGTCAATGAGTTTATAACTGAATATGATTCTGCCCTAGAACAAACTTGGTCTCAGTAATGACATAAAGGGTCATTATTACCCTTTGTTTCCTTCTTCTCCAGTTCAGAATGGATGAACCAACTTCCATCTTTCTTGGATATCTTCCTCAGCCGTCCCTCCCTCTTTGTTTACAGTAGTGAAGCTCAAACTTCTACAGATTGGTAAAAATGCATCAGTGAAGTACAATGGGGGGGGGTGACTGACCCCATCCCAAATGCAGATATAGAAGTATTAGTGTTAACCCTGTCAGTAATGGCCCGTTCAAGACACATTGACAGAGGACAGGGAGGGATTTTAGTCCATCTCAAGGCTTTTGTATTGGAACAGCCTGACCCTGGAGACAGTTCTGACTCCTCTGATGAGAAATGGCTGGATTCTGTGCCACGAGCCACTGAGCAACAAGATGGAGAACTGCAGTCAAGGGGTGTGCAAAAAAAATTGTTATTTTTTGGGTTCGGGTATTTCCTGATATTCCCAAATTCCAATATTGGTATGGCATTGTAGTGGTTAGGAGTGTGGACCCTAACCTGGGAGAACCTGGTTTGAGTCCACACTCCTCCACATGCAGCTGCTGGTGTGGCCCTGGGTCTGTCATGGCTCTTTCAGAGTTGTTCTGTCAAGAGCAGTTCTGGAAAGAGCTCTCTCAGCCCCACCTACCTCACAGGGTGTCTGTACTGGGGAAGATTAGGGAATTGTAAACCACTCTGAGACTCCTTGGAGTAGTGAAGGGCAGGGTATAAATCCAGTCTCCTCCTCCTTCCCAGAACTAATTGGAAATCTTGAATTTATTTGGCTCCATTTGTTAGCCAAATTGCCTTATTTTATTAATAAGCTAGGTGAATTATGGATATTAAATGGCAATAGGCATAAACTATAGGATCATAACCCATGTATACCAGAGTCAGGATTCTCAGAGCCCATGGATAGATGAGGAGACTAGGTTGCTAAAATAATTGATTTCTTTACTAAATATTCTCAAGCATACAAATAATAATCAAGCATTCACACATAAAATGCAGAGCTAAGAATACAAGGTTGAAAGGATAGCAAAGCTTGCATGAGCAGGATTATCATTGGTGGGTAAGATGTTACCTGTCCAATGACACGAGTAGATCATGCAGCAAAAAATACACAAATGGGGGTGGGGATAGACGATGAGCCAAGCAGTGACACATGTGGACTGAATCCAAACCGGCTGAGAATAGAAGCAACAAGGTAAGATGGGGTAAAGAGAAGAAGAGATTGAACTCAGGGAGAGCTCACCTTAAATAGCCAAATTGTGATCTGAGGTGATGGCTATGTGGTCACTGGTTCCCAGGAAGTATTAGGAAAAAAATTATACTCTGGATGGGGGACATAAGGAGATTGAAAATTGATGGTCAGCAGGGAGTGACACCTCTTGGGGAGGGGGTAAGACAAAGGAGAGGATGAAGAGGTCCGATCACATCACTGGTCTGGTGCTTCTCATTAATGATCTGATGCTTGGACAAGGCATTATCTGGATGGGTGGCAGGAAGGCTTAATCACTGTGCTTCTGAATGGCTTAGGAGGAGGGGGAGGAATGTACTATGTGGTGAAAATGAGATATTTTCATGGCTTCTGTGCAGGAACACTGGTTCTCTGTCAGAACATGGATTCTCTTCAGGGCTGCTACTGTCTCTATGTGCGTGGAGACCAGGGCTTCTGGTTTGCATCATGGTCCTTGCACTGATGCAGACATGTAGGGGCAGAAGACTTCTGTAGTCCCAGGTCTGCATCTGGCTTGGCATGCTTCTTGGGCACAAGGCTTCCCTTGGCCACAGTGTACAATCTATAGTCCAGCATTGGGCACTTCTCTTCGGACCATAGTTCTGTCCATTGCCCTGGCACATGTTCTTCACAGTTCAGCAAAATAGTGATATGAGTCTTTAATAATGCTTTCTGAAGTGGCCGCATGTCAACACATTATAGCCTATGGGGAACATTCCCCATATATAATGGAGAATCAGTCCAGAGGTTCCTGGGGCTCGGGGTGGCTGTTTTTTGTGGTAGAGGCACCATATTTGCAGCATAGTTGCTGGTGCTTCTCCTCCCCCCCCCCCCCAAGTTTCAAAAATATTGGACCAGGGGGTCCAATTCTATGGGCTCCAGAAGAGGGTGTCCCATCCTCCATTGTTTCCAATGGAGGGAGGGAAAGGGATGTGGCCCCTTTAAATGCCTTCTCCAAGCCGCAGCACAACTTCACACTGCAGCAAGTGAACTCCAAAGGCATTTAGGTGGGCAAGTGAACTCTGAAGGCATTTAAACTTGCTGAGAGACCACTCCATTATACTCTCAGCTCCATTATAGCCTATGGGGACCATTCCCCATAGGCTGTAATTGAGAATCTATCCAGGGTATCTGGGGCTCGGGGGGGCTGTTTTTTGGGGAAGAGGCACAAAATTTTCAGCATAATTGCTGGTGCCTCCCCCCCAGTTTTTAAAAAGATTGGACGGGGGGGGCAATTCTATGGGCCCAAAGAAAGGTGCCCCATCCTCCACTGTTTCCAAAGGACGGGAAAAGGCATGTAAAGGGATGCAGTCCCTTTAAATGCCTGAGTTCACTCACTGAGTTGTGTTGCCACCACCACAGTGACAGCAGAGATTGGCTTGGGGAAAGGATTTAAGGAGACCTCTTTAAATCCTTTCTCCAAGCTGGCCCACACTGCCACGGCAGAGTGACTGCTTCTTCTCCAAGTTGTGGCCAAATAAAAGCCAAATAAAATCAGCTTGTATTTGGGCTCAGCTATATTGGTAGCCAAATCAGATGAGAGAATCTGTATTCGACTGAATAAATACCTGAAAAATACAGATAAGGTGTTTTTTCGGGCATTTATTCAGTTCGATTTATACTGAATGCACCCCTATTGTACTCTGCTGTGGATACACAGCTGGGGAGCAGTGATGTGTTGGTTTTGTCCTCCAGGTCTGAGCTGACAGTTCAGGGTCAGCCAGCTGACCTATCTCCTCCAGGATCCCCAGGTTCACAAGAGCAACACTGGTACAGGTGTAGAGTCCAGACAAAGGTCGGCCCACCTCCAAGCTCAATATTGGCTGTCAGTTGCAGTGGAAGGAGGAACATCACCAAAGGAGACATGAAGCAGCTGTCACAGGTGTGATGTAGGGCTTGGAGCATATAAAAGTATGGGGGGAAGGAGTTCTTCAGTGTGGCTTCAACACATTCCCCTTGTATGCCAAACTGCTGCTGCTGTATCTGCCTTGCTTTCCAGAAAACTGACCTTGGCCTGCTCAGACACTGCTTGTGTAATTTACAGACTCTGTTTATCAAACTCTGGCATCTTGCCTCTGATGACCAGCTCCAGTTATCTGCCTGAGTTAAATCCATGTATGCTGGCACTTGCCTGAAGCAGAATAGCTTTCTCCACCTGAGCAGTCCGTCTTCTCCACCTGAGCAGTCCGTTTGTTGGCTTTGTTTGTAGACATGGAAAGTGTGTGACCCTTGCATAGTTACTTGGCATTAAACAGTACAGTTCTAACCACTGGCATGCCATATAGCATACAGTGTACCCATGCTGAACCTTACCTAGCAATGGTAGGTGTTAGGCTTACCTTACCTCATCCCAACGTAGAGCCTTTCTTCCCCTCTCCTGTTAATTTGCTGCTGTTGGTGCTCTTTTGCTCTCCTGTACCTTCATGTCTTTCATTTTCAGCAGGGTAGGGTGGGGTTACTGGCTCTGATGGAATGCTCTCCCTCTGATTTCACTCTGGTTAGCATTGCAGAGGTCCCCAGTAGTGGCTTGGACATTAAAAGTGTGCAGACAGACGTTACTGATCCTATACAATGTCCAATTTTTCCATTATCATATCAAGTTGGTAAAATCCGACACAGAGAAGAATTTCCTGATAATTTCCCAAACTGTGATTATTTCTATCTGAGAATTACCAGAAAAACCAGAATTGTGTTAGGTAGTTTGTTCTCAGTTCTCTGCAGATTACCCAGAAATAGGGACAAGGGAGAGAGGCAGGTTTCCCAGCCAATCTGGTCCCAGAGAATGATCAAAACAGCTGCCCTTGGCCAATCAGGCTATCCTATGCAGCAATTTCCCTCCCATTAACCCTCATGCACTTCTGACTGTAACAAACAAACAACGACCACAACAAAACTTTGGATTACTAGGGAGGCCTTGCTTGATACTTGCTGTTGTATGCAGCCCATGACCTGGACCATGGTTTCTATCCTTTGTCTGGCCTTCAGCCTGGGTTGGTTCATTTTTTATTATTAATAGTAGCTAGCATTTCCTTTCTGCTGGAGGGGATTAGGAAGGGTGTTCTTTGGGTTGGGAGGGAAGGAGAAGATGCTTTGTTGTTAGTAATATTAAGGTGCCATTTAGTTTTTAAAAAGCTGCTTCAGAACAGCTGCACCATTTTCTCCCCTAGGAAACAAGGGAGAGAAAGATGGGTAGGGGAAACATCTTCAGGGATCCATAAACTCAGACCCCTGTTTCTAGAAACCTGAAGGGTCTTTAGTAAAAAGGGAGGACTAGGACCCCGAAAGATTTGGTGCCATTTGGTGTAAAAACAGCTGCTCCAGAAAGTCTGCCAATTCCCCCCACAAAGAATAATGGGCAGACATCTAAACTGGCATTGCTGAAAATGGAAATTTTCCTGGCACAACTTTCAAATATGATAAAAACCCTCCCAAAATGAAAACAATAATCACACCTTTTCTAAAGTTATGACATGGATTTAAAGCAATTTTTCCCAAGCGCGTGCCTGTAGTGTACTTCCCAGCTATGCCACAATGCCCCCCCCCACACACACACACACTGGTGCATCACTTCCAAACTCGCTTTGAAAAGGGCACCCTGCTGCCCCAGATAACGTTAATGAGAATCTCCAGACTCTTCCACCTTTTCAAAGTCATACCAATATTTGTTGCAGGAGTTATGACCGTGTCTGAAGCAAAGTGAGTTCTGTTCTGGCATCAGAGCTACAAATCTTGAACTACTGCCTCAGACTCAGTGTTGGAACCAGACAGAGCATGAACAAGAGCATCTTCCTCTCTCATGCTGCTTAACCAACTGGCTGTTAGTAGGATTGAACTTTTCTTATCCTTACTACATATTTCCCCTATAGACAGAGTAAAGAGCTTAGGTTCCAAAACAGGGCATACAAGAGTAGCTAAACTGACAGCCTCTTTCTGAGTGCTTTTTAACTAAAAACATCTGTTTCGGGAAATGTATAGAATAGCTTCACTGAATGAAATGTTCTAGTATAATTTTGCATGGTGAACTACATAATATACATCCTCTCTCAGCAGCCTGTTTTCATAGATGTCTTACACCAAACAAATTGGTTTAGGCAGCACAATAATACGTTTCTACCCAACTTGAGTCTTTCATGTCCAAAGGCACTCAATTCTTCTGCAGCGCTTTTCACATCAAACACAGTTTCAAATGAAATCAAGCACACAACACTTTCAATCACGTAGCTCATGCCTCTCCAAAATTTCCACTGTGTAGATCCCAATAGCATTCCTCTGAACACAGCAGTGATTCCATCTGTCTCAGGTCTGCTGAATATACCTTTTGCAAAATGGGTGCAGCAAATGAAGCATGGATCGGGGTGGGAGGGGGAGGATTTCTTCCAGTTTTACAATATGCATCTTACCTACAGTGAAACTAATGTGAAGAATTCTGAGAGACAAAAATATTTTAAAACTAATATTGCAATCCTAAACAGAGCTATGCACTTCTAAGCCCATTGAATTCAATGGACTGTTTTTCTGAAGAAAAATGTAAAATACTTGCAAGGCTTGCTTTCCTATCAACTCCAAACTAAGCTAGAATACAAAAATGTACTATTTGCACATTTAGGTAAATTTAAAGTAATAAATGACTTCAGGTGTAACTCTAAGCACATCTACTCAGAAGTAAGCCCATTTTATTCAATGGCGCTTATTGCCCCCCAAGACGGAATAACGAGGCAGACACGTTTGCTGGGTTTAAAACTTTGGGCCACTTTATTAACTACAATCTTTCTGGAAACAACGGCAAGGGCCAACAACAGCTAATTGAGGTATTGGTCAAGGCCATGGGTCAGTGACCCCTCCTTAACTCATGCATTAGGGCAAGCCACCCTGCCCCAGGTGGTAGCCAATATCAGTGGCTCACACCCGGCCAGCTAACCATTGCGGGATAACCCCTTAGGCCCCACCCCCGAGCCGCTAGGCTCAAAGGGAGGACCCAAAACGGTTGGTCCCAAAGGCAGTCTGTTTTCCCTGCCCCATGCCGCAAGGCACAAGGACTGTACTTACATGACTCCTTTAACCCAAATACTGGGTGTCGGTTGGTGCTCACCGTACCGCAAGCTATATACCGCCTATAACCCCGCCCAACAAAAGTGACCAGCCTAACCAAAACGGCTCCACCCTAGAAACACCTACACCACTGCCACAGTGCAAGGTAGGCAAAAACACCCCCTCCCAAGGCCAAACAGGAGGGGGCGAAAAATTCCTACCTGGTCCCCAAAAAACGGGCGACCAGCCCAAGCCTGCACTATAAACAGGGCGGGAGGGTGGGCCGACGAACAAACTAGGACTGCTGACGAGGTTGGGAGGGGCCAGCCTTTTATCCTTCTGGCCCCTCCCAGCAAAATCCCTGTATGGGATAAACGCGCCCAAACAACTTGCCCGCCTCCTCCTTTCTGGGCGGCAAAACCGTCCCCCGGCCCAACAGCCAAGTCCAAGGGCCGGTGAAACGCAATCCCAGGAAAACATTTTTTGGACTGCAGCCATAGTTTTATACATAAAGGTTACAAATATATCTTCTACTATGGAGAGAGCATTTGAGTTTAACACATGTATCTCAGTTTTTAACCCCTGAGAGGTAGAAAAAACAAACACTGAAAAATTGGAGTTAAAACACAGGATACCCCCTAACATCCCCCCTTCCTGAGTGTTCACATTTTCGCTCTGAAGCAGCTTAAATCTAGTTCTCTTGCTTGCATGCAGGAGGACACAAACATTCCTACTTTCCCTGCAAAATACATGATATTTTGTTATGGAATATTTCCCCCCCAAGAAGGGGATTGTGATTATTACAAAGGAACAACCTAAGTATAATGTTAAGCAAGCAAACAAAAAAGCCCTCCACCAGCATGTTTTAAGTGATACACAAAGATAAAAGGAAATAGTATTCCTCTGAAATCTGTGAGCCAATATGATTATTTCATCTTACTTCATCTCATAGCGAGGCTGTCACTGGGGAAAAGGTGTGCATTGGCTGTGGCTGCACACAAGCACAAGTAGAACAGAGCTCACATGAGTTTCAGCAATTCTTGGATTGTTCCCACAGAGCATTTGCCACATCTTAGAACAAGGTGGTTCCTTACATTGCTGCAACACTTTCATCTGCTTAGGGCAAAACTACATGTTACAATTCAGATCCAGGTTCCTCATGCTATTTTCCTGAGAGTATAACAGCTTGGGGGGGGGGAATTATTTGCCCAATTCTGAAGCTGCACATGCATAGGCTACATAACTCTGAAATTCACTAAATAATGCTGCTCAATGGCCTCGGTCACATGGAAGGTTTTTCCCTGCAAGAGGGATGGATCGGGGGCACATCAATCGGGCGTGATCACACCGCAACATCTGGGAAGTGGAGCGCACCTGTCTCCGATCTGTCCTTTCTGGGGGGAAACGCGCAGCAAAAAAAAAAAAAAACCTAGAAAAGAGTACTACCTACCTGAAGCTCCGCAGCAAAGGCAGCCGTGGGATTGCCAGCGCGCCCGTCTTCCACAGCATTCGAAGCTCCTGGCCAAACTGTGCATGCGCGCACATGCGCAGCCGGCTGCTTCACTCTCCATCCCGTGGCTTCCCCAGGCATCTGATCGTGCCAGGGAGCAACTGCGCAGCGGCTCAGGGGATCTGTGTGATCCCGCTGCCACACGTCTATTTTGCTGCGGCTCAAAAAAGCCGTGCTTTGGCCGTGTTCCCGCCCCCGTGTGACCAGGGCCAATGTCATCTTAAACAGAGGCCCTCTTTCCCCATGCTACAGTCTCGAGTGAATTAGACCCCAGCCATACCTCAAAAAGCAGTTCCCCTAGTCTGGTAGTTCCCCTAGTCTGTAGTTTGAGCCTCAGAGTGCTGCTGCATGTCTAATTTATCATGCTCACTGATATGATCATATTCATCCCCATTATTGCTTTCGGTGGGGCTTTCACCATTTTATCCTGTCTAATTTATAATACTCTTCCTTAGATTCAAATAAATGCTATATCATTGCCACATTATTTCTGCTTGTCAAAGCCTGTATGTTTTCTTCTATTGCCTGTCTTCTCTCTATCTGTTTTTCCCTGTTTTCTTGAAATTTTCTTTCTTCTCTTTGCTACTTCTTCTATGAAATTCTTGAAAATTCATCTTGTTTTCAACTTTCCCAGATGTGCATATGGGGACATAGTTAGAAACAGCTCTTAAAAACGCGTAAGAATTATTTTCGATTTCCTTATTATTTTACCAGTAATCCCAAATAAAGGTACAAGACAAGAGTATGAGGGTTAACTAGTTTGTTAATGGCTGATCTACATCAGTTACACATGCGTGAATTACTATGTGTTGGTGCTAACAGGCAGCCTACTGTGGCTACCAGCATTTTGGGCAAATCCACTCTGGCTCCAAACTTAGCCAGCATCACTACTGGCTTCATTTATCCTCACCTATGTGTAAAACACTGTCAAGAGGCATTAAGTCTCATCCCTAGGTGCTGCTGAAGCAACTAAGGGCTCAGTTGATGCTTCTCACCCACCAAGAGTGTTCCTTCCCCAGCTTGCCAGGCCACTCGAGCCAATGATGGGCTAGCTTGGGAAACAGCCCCATATATTTAGGTGGCTCAAGGTGCTTGCCAAATATCCCTTCACAAAACTGCTGCCCAAACTAGTTATGGCCTAACTAATCAAATGACTGGGCCTAATTAGAGAATACTACCACTTCCCAGGACACTGCAGAGCAGGCAAAATAGGCCCCCTTCAATGTTCCCTCTAAGCTGTGGAGTCTTGTGAGCAAAAATTCTATTTTGTGAGCTACTGGCATTAAAGTTGTGAGCGAGCGATTTGGCTACTGCATAAATTAGTTTGCTCCGGAGCCATCCTTCCTGAGCTAAGACGAAAATGTGTGAGCCGGAGGCTAAAAAACTGTGAGCTAGGTCACACTAACTCAGCTTAGAGGGAATACTGCCCTCCTTCCTAACCAATTCCAAGGAGCCCCCAGGTTGTTGTTGTTGTTTTGCTTGATCTCTCAAAAACTGACCAACTACTCCACATAGGGAGGGAGAGTGGTCCAACTCTCAACAAAAACTTGCTACAGAGAGCTGGGCAGAGCAAAATAGCTTTGCCAGCAACCTTATGATTGGCTTCCATACCCTCCTTGTATGCCTTCAGGGGGTATCTGGAATGGCAACCCACAAGAGCATGGGGGGTGAAAACTGCTGGGATGTTACTTCCTGCTTCAGAACAGGAAATGATGACACAACTTTCTAGGAATTTTCAAATCCCAGTGGTAAAAACCATGCAGATTTGGAAATTTCTAGAACATCCTGATGTCACTTCCAGTCCTGAAACAGGTAGTGACATCCCAGTCCTGATCAATGCCATTCTGACCCATTTCCCCACACCACTGAATTGACCAAATATGGTAAATGAGAAGAGTTGCCAAGAGGTCCCACTCTGCAAACAGGTATGTTGCACCCCAGGCCGCTTTGTGAAACAGGATGCCAGGTCATGTGCTCTGATCCACCACAGCTGGTCTTCTGTTTTTAACTGGAGGTTCTGAATGCATTAATGACATCAGAATAGTAGAAACTGATAGAACAGGATGAACACTGATTTCCACCTTTCTTTTTTTAAAAAATAGAAAAAATAATGATGTTGCTGGCATCTCCCTCCCCCCCCAACCCTGGTCTTTGCACCTGAGTTAATTGCATACTTAAAATGTGTCTCAGGGAAGCAATATCAATACTGATTTTTATTCAACATTTGTACACTTGATCACAGAATATGAAACACTGAGAGGGTAATTAGTTCTTCTCACATGTGAAGCTTTAGCTACTCAGAAGTTGTTCTCTCGAGGCTGTTCTAAATATGGATCTTTGTTAAAATCATGTGGTCATGTCTGATCATGTCATTGTCAAACATCTTACCTCAGAATACTTGAGATTCTGCACTTTTTTTGATTCAGCTTTTAATTCTCCCTTTTTCTTTCTTCTATGTGACAGCGTTATTTGCATATTTTGAGCTGTCAGTGGAGCTTCTTGATAGATTAATTCCACTCTAACATCCTCGCCTCTAACTCTGCACATAATGAAATCCAAACAGTAAGCAACCTTGGAGCTGGAACACAGAATAGTTAGACATGTTTGTTCCTCTTTCAATACATACTTTATAATGAGTAGCTTTCTCGTTCTGTGCAGAAGTACTAAGAAAAGCAAAGAAAAGTGAATGCTGCCCTTCCATTTTGTATTATTATTTTATCATTTAAAGGAAGAGGGTGAAAAGTGCACCCAAGGACTTTATTTGTTCTGTGTACTGCTGTAAAGTTCACTGATGAAGTTTTCCCTTTCCTTTGTGCATGAAAAAGAGCTACAACCAAATGAAAATCCATCAATAAGTAAAATAACACCAATTACAATGGGTAGGATCCAACCAGTTTTTCTGATATTGAAAATGGAAGGAGGGGATGCCTTTGACCACCTCCAAAACTACACTGGGGCTGCATAGTCAAAGGCCATGTGGGATGGGAATTGTATTGGGGAAGAAAGTTGGGCAAGACTGACTGAAAAGATTGCCTGGAACCAAAATAATAACAACAGTGATGTTATGGTGGAGATCCTCTTGTTGTAAAACAAGTGCTACAGTGACTTTCAGAGACAGCCTCCTGCACATAAAAGGAGGCTGCCTAGAACTCGAGCTCAAACTTTGGCCTTCGAGGGCTCACCACTGAGCCTTTTAGCCACAAGCTAGGGGGTCTTTCACAAAGGGCATTTCTAAAATTCTGTTTACACTTGTAACTTGAATTTGGATGTTCTAAATTGGCCATAGGGACCCACGATGCTGCCTTATATACAGTATCGCTTTATCTAGGCAAGTATTTTCTGCTCTGACTGGAAGCAGCTATCTAGGGTCTCAGGTAGAAGAAGTCTTGTCACATCACCTACTACCTGATAATTTATCTGGGGATTGACCCTAGGATATTTGGCATGCAATGCAAATGCTTTACCAGTGAGCCACATTCCTGCCCTGATTACCTGGTCTTGTTTCTGATATGGAAGCAAAGCAATAGGAATCCTCTACTGTTAATTTTTTAATTATTATAATCATTATGGCACACAGAGCTGTGTCAAGATTGTTGCAGAAGTCAGCTCCAATCCTTACATTTCTATCTTTGTGTACTTTAAGTGTTAAACATCCCCCACCCCTATATTTATTTATTTATTTATTTAATTTCTACCCTGCCCTCTCAGCCAAGGCCAGCTCAGGGTGGCTTACAAACAACATAACATTTACAGATACATAAAATATAAGTTAAACAACAATAGTTAAAACATTTAAACAGTCCTAAAAGCAATTAATCCTAAAAACATAGTAAAGTGCAAGTGCTTTATACACTCTCTATACACTCTTTTTTTTCATTATGTCATTGTGAGCCATTACATTTCACCCATATTCATTGCTGGTGTTCCCAATATGTTTGTTTTATGCCATTTTATACAATTTTTTAAAAAATATATATTATCCACTTTTCTCACAGGGGCTCAAGTCAGATTACACATTGTGAGTCAGTACAATCAACAATGTATTTATTCATTTATTTATTTATCTACCGCATTTATACCCCGCTCTCCCAGCCGAGGCTGGCTCAGGGCAGCTTACATGAAAATAAAAGCTCATAAATAACAGTTTAAAAAATCCTACAGCCTTCTAAAACCATCTGATATTATAAAGCACTAGTAAGCATTACTGTCTAATTATGACAGCCATTATTCAATGATCTATCCTCAAAGTCAGCTCATAGACCTTTTCCTTAATACAGCATAGCTTCAACATCCACATGACATTTAAAATTAAATTATAGGTGTAATGTACCTACCTCAGACCGCGTGCGACACAAAGGCTGCACGTGGTCTGGCTAAACCTCCGAGCTTCGCTCCTAGGAACAATGGACTAGAGGATCCTAGCCCCGCTGCAATCGGAGGGCTAGGCTCCCAGTCGAGAGCCTGTGGAACTCTTGGCCACTGTACATAGCCAGTGTCACAAGTGGGGTGTGTTTTGGGTGTGGGGTTTACAGGGGATATAAAACGGCCTGTGAGCCGGGTAAAGTTGTCTTGTTCTTACTGAATAAAAGTCTTAGAGCTGAAATCACGTAGTAAGTCTGTGGACTTTTCAATAGGATTCTCCTTACAGTGAATGATAGGCAGCAGTGTAGACTACAGTCCCTAATCATTTATCCAGTAAGTCTGTGAGCCATTCTGTATAGAAGAAGAAGAGAAGAGACTGGATTTATACCCTGCCCTTCACTACCGGAAGGAGTCGCAGAGCAGCTTACAATCCCTTCCCCTTCCCCTCCCCACAACAGGCACCCTGTGAGGTAGGTGGGGCTCAGAGAGCTCTTTTGAGAACTGCTCTTGAGAGAACAGCTCGGAGAGAACGTGTGACTGACCCAAGGTCACACCATCAGCTGCATGTGGAGGAGTGGGGAATCAAATCTGGTTCTCCCAGATTAGCATCTGCCCTCCTAACCACTACACCAAACTGGCAAGCCTATTACCTGCACAGAAAAGCCCTCTTGGGTAGTTCAGTTTGCATAGTTTGTAGAAAGCCCGGAGTATGGTAGCCTTCCTGACCTCCTGGGGCAGGCCATTTAATAAAATAGGAGCCACAGTGCAGAAAGCACATGTCGTGGCAGTTGCTGATTTTGCCCATTTGTTGACTGACACCCACAGAACACTCTGCTAACATGAGTGTTGCTGTTGTGGCAGAGCATAGGGGGAGAGGAGGTCCCACAGATAAGAGCAGCCACGGCCATGAAGGGATTTGTACATGATAGCCAATACCTTAAATTGAGCCCAGTAACAAACGGGCAGCCAATGGTGTATCTGCAGAATGGGAGTTATATGGGTGCTCTGTCTAGCTCTTGATAATAGATGAGCCGTGGCATTCAGCACCAGTTGGAGCTTCCTAATTAACTTGGAGGGGAGAGTTATTTTTACACTAAGGCATTGATTTTAATGGCAATACTTCTGTCAACTTTTGTTAGTATGGCTAGGGGAAAGAAAAAAAAAAGATCCACTGCAATTTAATCCCAAGCAGGAAGAACTCATGTCAGAACCTGGGTTTTTTCAAACCAAATCACTGTTCCACAGAATTTTGTGACAGTGTTAATGAAAGCCTTACAAATGTACCTAAAATACCTATGTGGGAATACTGTAACATCATCAGAGTCTCCTTCAAGAAAGCTTTCAGCATTATCATTTAGATGTGGATTTTTTGCTTCCCTTTTCTCTGCTTTCCATGAGTCTGAGAGGTCCAAGTGAAACAACAAAATACAGAGACCGAAATGATGCCAGTGGGGCTATCTTGTTTCCAGCAAGCCTGCTAAAAAGAAAGCTGCATCTTCACTGTAGCCCCACTGTACTGGGACTTTCTTTTTCTTGCAAGGAAGTGCCAATGCACAAGCCTCTCCTACAGCTGTATTGGTCTCACAGCATCTTAATGTTAAATAAAGAACAGCCCTGTTAGTACTGTATTGTACAGATGCTGGTGTTTGCTGCTTCTAAAATAGAGTTGTTCTTTTCTCCTTTTCAGAAAAGGGAATGATGGTGTGTGTGTGTGTTTGTGTGTCCATCCATCCGTGTGTGTGTGTGTACGTGCGCGTGCGTGCATCTAGATACCTTAGGGTTACCAGTCTCCAGGTCATGGCTGGAGATCTCCTGGGATTACAACTGATTTTCAGGTGACAGAGATCAGTCCCCCTGGAGAAAATGGCTGCTTTGGAAGGGGGGCTCTATGGCATTAGACCCCATTGAAGTCCCTCCCCTCCACAAACCCCATCCTCCTCAAGCTCCACCCCCCAAAATCTCCAGGTATTTCCCAACCCAGAGCTGACAACCCTAAGATATTTGCAGAATGGTTTCCCTTGCAGGAAGTAAACAAGGATGAATCTTATGTGTGTTGCTCAGAATCCACCTGCTTCCTTTTCTATTTATTTATTTTGAAGAGGGGAGCTTGCAAGGCCATCCTAAGCTGGTATAGTCAGAATCCTACTGAAGTCTATTCAGTTGGGCTTACTTCCAGGATAGTGGTCTCAGGACTGCACTGCTGTTTCCTAGAAAACAGTGCCTAGAAGAGTGAATGATCCCTATTTCTTTTAGTTTTATATTCATTTATATTTTGTGAACAGTTTTATTACTCTGCATTTTACCCTGGGCTTTATTGATTCAAACAGCATACACATGCTGTACAGTTTTTATATGCAGCTTATATGGCATTTATACATAAAATATACACCATATTTAGTAATGCACAAATAACATTGAAAAATTGGTACATTTTACTGGGGGTGGGGAAATGCTGTTCAAACCTAGTGCTATAAAGATCAAGAATTGTGGTTTGATTCACACAAGTGTGTGAAGGGGGGGGGGATGAAAGGATTTTCATGCTGAAACAGCAGGGGTGAGAAATTTAAAGTCATCCCACATTTTGGTTTATGTAAGAGAGGGCAAGACCATTCTGGAGGCAATTTTCATAATATAACTCTGCAGACAACAGAAGGTGCTTTTCCTTTATTCATATCTGAAATGGAAAATGGGCGCTCAATTGAAGGCAATTCTTACTCTGTACTGATTAAAGATGTGCACCCCAAAAAGAAAAGAAAAACACAGTATTTTTCAGATCTGAATATCAGGGAGCTGAAAGAATCAGTATTCTTGGTTATCCAGGTTCCAAATACTATTTTTTTTCATGATTCCAATATTATTTGGCTCTATTATTCCATGGGAAATCGTTCCAAAGGGCTGGAGGAGCTCTTTTTTGAGCATATTTTCCAGCAAAGTGTAAAGCTGCTGATGCCTGCCCTTTAAATAACTTGCAAATTTCCGAGTGAATTAGACCAAGAGGCTCAATTCTATGGGCCACCAGCCATCCTCCATTGTTTCTGGGGAGGGGGGAATCCCGTGCTTTCTCCAGGGTAAATAATAACTAGAGACACAAGAGCAAGCAAAGCAACCCCTAGTCAAAAACCTCTTAAAGCAGATAGAACCAACAAGCACAAATGGAGAACCAGGGAATCCCATCAGAAACACACGACAAAGTGGCACACCTAATACAACAGATAAACAACATGAGAATCCAGCCCAATTTCTAATTAGAGAATCATCCAAGCTAAACCAAACAGGAATACTGTTGCAAGCCCAACAAATGTAAAGCCAGAGAAACCGAGTCGATGTACAACCTGAGAATCAAAGGCATTCTCTAACCTGAGAATCTACTGCAAACCACAAACCCAATGTAAAGTAACTTAAGCAAAGAACACAGTGTTGCAAGTATCCAAGCCAAACCAAACTGGTAATCTGATACCAAGCCCTGGGAAGACACAGACACACAGAAAAAAATACAGGGAAAAAAATTCTGGAAATCTTAAAACACTCCTGATATTCCCAGTTGTTGTCTATTTTTTCCTAGATTTTTTGGGACCCATTTCCGGGAATCCTAAAAAATCCTAGATACCATCCAGGGACCAAAATATATCTGTAAAATACTATGGTAGTTTGGGGATGTATATTTGGATTGGATATATCTGAATACAAATCCCTAGTACTGATGATGAGTGGAGTCTTTATTTGGAGTTAAAATGTTGGACTGAGATCTGGGAGAACTGGGTTCATACCCCCACTCTACCTTGGAAACTTGCTGGGTGATCCTGGGCCAGTCACACAAACTTTGCCTAACCTACCTCACAGGACTGTTGTGAAGATAAAATGGAGAATAAAATGTTGTAAGCCTATTTGGGTGTATGAATGAAGTAAGTAAAAAAAAAATCCATGTATAAACTTAGTTTTCCATGGAAAGTGCGGACTTTAATCATATACAGAAACTCTTTGTGTGTGTGTGTGTGTGTGTGTGTTATTTAAGCCAAAAGCTCAATCCTACCTCCCTTCTTTAAAAATGATGCTTTCCCATATATTATCCATCAGCCCTATCCCATCCAGGAGAATCTCTGGCCATCCAATTTATAGAAGTTAGATGTGTTTCTTTTGTTTAAATAACTGTGTTATTTGATATGTTGCCCAAGAATGACATTGAACTATAGTTATTCAGTTCTGTTGAGTCTAGTAATGGCTTCTTTAGTGGAATACTGGAAGCCTCTTTCAGAGGAATATAAGGTAACTTTCTACAGAAAAAAGAAAGCATTAATAACCCATCTGATGGTATCAGCCATTTTAAATTAGCTCAACCTCACAAACTTTAATGCAGAAAGATCAAGAGGGCAAGGTATTGGTGCACACTCATCTAATCACTTCATTTGAATTTTCAGCTGAAATCAACACAATTTCATCCAAACAACAAAAACTAATGACAGTCCTGGGAATCTCAGGTATAGAACTAATAGCCATTGCAGAATCCAAGTTGCATCAGATGCAGGTAATTTTATCTATTTAGTGGCCCCAGTCACATGGGAGGTTTTGGCCCGGAAGAGGGACGGATTGGGGGAGTAGCAAACGGGCGCGAGCACACCGCAACATCTGGGAATTGGAGCACACCCATCCCCGATCCGTCCCTTCAGGCCTAAACCACGCAGTAAAAAAACCCAACAAAAAGGTAGCACCAACTGGAAACGCTGCAGCAAGCGCAACCGTCGAAGTGCCGTAGCGCCCGTCTTTAGGAGAACTGGAGGCTCCCAGCCAAACTGCGCATGCGCACACATGCGCAGCTGGCTGCCTCGTGCTCCCTTCCATGGCTTTTCCCCTGGTATCTGATCGTGCCAGGGAGCAACTGCGCGGCGGCTCACGATATCTGTCTGATCCCGCCGCCGTGTGTCTCTTTTGGTGCGGCTTTAAAAAGCCGCACTTTGCCCGCATCAATTTCCCCCGGTGTGGCAGCAACCAGTGTTTTTCAAAAGATTCACAGATTACTACAGATGGTTCAGGGGGTACTCGTGGTTCAATCAGACTCCTGACAGCCCAGAACAACTCTACCAGACATTACTAATGGATATAATGATGGCAGAGAAATAACATTTCTTTGCTAACAGCTCCGCTAAAGCAATGGTGGTGGTGAAAAGTGCTATCAAGCCACAGCCAATTTATTGTGACCAGGCAGAGTTTTCAGGGCAAGAGGCAAAGGGAGGTGGTTTGCCATTGCCTGCACCTGCATAGCAACCCTGGACTTCTTCAGTGGTCTTCCATCCAAGTACTAATCGAGGCTGACCCTGCATAGCTTCTGAGATCTGATAAAGTCAAGCTAGCCTGGGCCATCCAGGTTAGGGCCCACTAAAGCATAACAATTTAAATATCTCTGTGATGCTTTCAAATGGATTTTGTCACACGAGTTTTCTACTTCCTATATTGTAGTCACTGTTGTCATCACTGTCCCACTCATTTGTTACCATTATGGAACAACTTCTCTAGGGAGGTGTGCCTGGCCCCCACACTTTTGCTCTTCAGGAGGCAATTGAAAGTTTTATTTAGGACTGCATTTGACTGATTTATTGGCAGCTCATATTGGAGGGTTGTTTAAAATTGTGACCTTTTATTTGGTTTTTCTAGTTTTTTATTCATATTGGGGATTTGTGTGTGTGTTTATGATTATTTTATTTATATTGTCAGCCACCTTGAGTTCCACGAGGGAGAAAGACAACAAATAAATGTTTTAAATAAATAAATTTAGCCTAGGTTAATTTTTGTTCACAGGGTTAACCAAAATATCAACAGAAGAGCCTGCCAAATAAAGCATCCCTGGAAGCTTACCAGAAGTCCAGGGGCACCAGGGGTCTTCTGGGATATTCCATCCAAGCCCCGTAGCTAACAATATTTTGCTCAGGGGGCCAATGTTTTGCTGGGGGGGGGGCTGCCATTATATGCCTGTGCGGTATTGCCATGCCATGCTCATACTTCTAAATAATAAATACAAGTGGTTTATTGCATATTATAGTCCTCACATATGTATTCTCAACAGAAAGGACTATAAATCCTCTGTATGTTAATATATTTTAGTGCATTTCTTTTTTAGAATAGTATATTAGAATACTGAACATATGCAACGGATATTAGGATGTCCCCTTCCTCTTGGCTGGGGGAGGAGGCCACACGGTGAGGGAAAGGAGACAAAGAAGAGGACGGAGGGCTGGTCCTGAGTGCCGGCAAGGCAAGCTTCCGGGCAGCTACTGCCACCACAGGGGAAACGGCTCCGACTCGGAGAGGATTACCCACTGCTGACCCCGCCAGTGCCACCAGCCTTGGAAGGGGAGCAGCAGCAGGGTGGAGAGAAAAGACCAGTCCTATGCCCATCCCATATAACCTGCCCCCAAGACGGTGAGTAGAGGAGCCCCCCGGCTGGCCTCCAGAGGCAGAGGCCGGGCAAGGGGAGAGAGCAGGGTTTCTCCTGTTCCTCCTCGCAGGAGCCTGGCTGACCGTGATAGGGAGGGAGGGAGGCAGGCAGGGGCCCAGGAGGGAGGCACAGTGGGCGGCTGGTGTCCCTACTCAGTAGCCCTCCACTCTGACCTCCTGGCAGCAGCAAGGATGACCAGGGCAGCAGCAGGCTATGCAGAGTCTCCAGCTGCTGGGCTCAGGGCAGTGATGGCAGTGGGGAGGAGGTGGGGCCGAGGATCGGGGAGGGGCCTGTAAAAACTGCGAGGGGGTGGGCCCCACGGGCCCCACAGTAGCTACAAGCCTGTTCCATCCATGTGATATACAGCAAGGTTAGCAAGTTCCTCACTTGTAATAATGCATGTTGCCCTAAACTCCTTGGAGAAAGGGGTTGGTTAAAAACCTAATAGGCAGTTAGACAGCACATGATGTCCTGAAGTGCACATGAGGAGGGGGCCTGCATCTATATTGAGGGCACCCACCCAAGGGAAAAAAAACCCAAGGAAGATTCTAAAACTATTTCCAAGGCTACCTCTATGAGCACAGCCAGGGAATTAAATAGGCAGTTGGGTCTATTGTACAAAGGAGAATCCTCAGGCTGCCTTAATCAGATAAATATGTTTAGTGAAAGAAGTTGGATGGAACTGGCATTTCATAAGCAAGATGGAATCCTAGTAGATTACAGCTATATCATTTCCCCATCCCTCCTCACAAGGGCTCCTGCTAACATGCACCAGAGTGTGCTAGCACAGGCTGTACTGATGCAGCTCTCCCAGGAGACAGGGGCTCAGCAGGGCAGGTCACAGGCAAGGCTGCAGAGTGTAACCAGGGTCCAGTCTAAAAGTCAGGGTTTCCAGAGGACAGGTATGCAAAGTCCAGTCTAGGGTAAAGGGATTCAGGCAGCAAATCCATGCCCAGTCCAGGATCAGGGGTTCCAGAAAAAACTAATAATCAGGTCTAGTCCAAGGATCAATGTTCCAGTGGTCCAGTAACAGCAAGATCAGTAACAATGTGTACTTATTGTACCCACAAAACTGCGGTTTCTCCCAGCTGGTTTTCTAGAAAAGTGTTAACAAGCTACACTCCCAGCCAATCCCTTGGTAGTCATCCTGAAACTACTTATCCATCTCATCAGTTGACAGTTGATGACAGGCCATGAGTCTAGCTCTCCTACTTTCCTGCAACTCTGTGAGCCTCTGACAGCATCAGCGCTGCAGGAGTGTGTGTGAGCTGGGTGAGCTGGGAGTGGCTGCTGAAGTCTTGTTTACTGCTTCAGAGCTACAAGGTGATGGCTCGGGTTCAGCTGTAGGCTGTGACTTCTGATCAGCTGATAACCTGAGATCTTGTTGCTCTCCTCCTGGCTCAGAGCCAGTTGTAGCTGGTTGTTGATTTATTGGCTGAGGGCTCTTCATCTGTGGAATCTATCACTGAGCACAAACTGAGCACAAACAGCCCCCAGCACAGAGATTTTAATCTCAGTGCAGGGCAAAGGGTCAGTGGAGTAGGTGGCCCCACCCTCCAGCTCAGGCACTGCCTGCAGGCATTATAAAGGAAGCGGGGGTAGGTCTGGCCCACACCAGTGTGTGTGTGAGTGAGCGAGGGGGGGAGACCTGGCCTGTGCTGTTGTGTGTGTGTGCGTGAGAGAGAGAACAATTGAGGAAGGGGTGGGGGATGCAGTCCTGGTCTGCACTGTTGTGTTTGTGTGTATAAGTGAAAGACTGAAGAAGGGGTGGTGGCAGGCCTGATCCATGCTGTTTTGTGTGTGTGAGAGAGAGCAAGTGAGCGACTGAGGCAGGGGTGGGGGGCAGGCCTGTCCTGCGCCATTTTGTGTGTGTGAGAGAGAAAGGGAGTTAGTGAGGTGGGGGGGAAGGCCTGGTCCACATTGTTGTTTCTTTCACTTTCTTTCTTTCACTTTCTTTCATTTTTTCACTTTCATTCCCTTTTCTCCCTTTCTTTCTTTGTTTATTCCCCTTCATTTCCCTTTCATTTTTCACTTCTTTCTCTCCCTTTCTTTGTTTCCCTATCTTCCTTTCCTTTCTTTTTTGTTTTTCATTCACTTTATTTCTATTTCTTTCCCATTTTTTCTCTCACTTTTTTCTTTCCCTTTCTTTCTCTCCCTTTCCATGTCATTTTTCCCTTTCCTTCCCTTTCTTTCAATTTTTCCATTTCTTTCTTTCCCATTCTCTCCCTTTCTTTCTTCCCCTTTCCAAACTGAAATTGTTTTTTTTTAAAAAAGGCTTGCTCACAACTTTTATGCTCATAGACTTTTTTTGGCTCATGAAGCAAAATTTTTGTTCACATCAGTTTACAACTTAGAGGGAACATTGCTTCTCACTATCCTGAGCACTAAAACCTGTCTGGAATTAGCTGGAACCAACCAGGTCTCGTTCATTGGCCTTCTCATCCAGGATTAAATTGTAGCTGGTAGTTTTGTTTTAGACTGATCTGACTTTGGACAGAATTGCTTTTAGGGGAGTGAAGATTGTGCTGACAGAGAGAAGCCAGGGACTAGAAAGAGGGAGACATAGTATTGGGCCTCAATTATGCTGCAGGAGAGGAATGAGCTCTAATTGTCTGCCTAACATCATGTATTCTCTCCAGCAATATTAAACCCCAGAACCATCTGATGCTCCACTAGTCCCCATCTGATACTCTGAACTCCAGTCTCCATCTCTGATGTTCCACCAATCACATAGCTAGAAACTACTGATACTAATCCCTCTCACCAGGGAGTAAATATGATTTCTGAAAGCATGGATAAATGGCTTGGTCCGTGCCCTTGGTTAATCCCAAACTAATGACCTAAAGGCTGATGACCTTAAGCAGCAATTTAAACAGTGCTGTCTATATAGATATCTCCTCTTCAAAGAAGCCCCTATACCACACCAGTCTGACAGGGCAGGATCAGTTGCGGGTTTGGGTATAGGGTTGCCAGCTTCCAGTTGCGTCACACAACAAATATATACACTGCAAAAACCTTATTTAGAAGTTAGTGTTCTATATGTTCCATCTTATAAAGTGCATTGTGTATTATTCATAATATTCATTACATGCAATGTCAACAATAATCAGTTTGTACAATCTAACAGCTACCAGTCAATTTACATCCTTTTTACACAATCAACCCCAACTGGAGTTTCTAGAATTGTACACCCGCTTCTCCTTGCTTGAAAGTCTTCTAAAGGGGGAAGTTTCCTTTTGTGGTTACATTGAAGTTTAAATTGATGTTTGTTGCTGGTCCTCCAAAATGCCCATTAAGCAGCTGACAATCATAGACGGTTGCCAGCTTCCAGGTGTGGCCTATTACAAGTGCTCTCCAGACAACAGAGATCAGTTCCTCTGGAGAAAATGGCTATTTTGAAGGCTGGACTCTATGGAATTGTACCCCACTGAGGTCTGTGTCCTCCCCAAACCCTCCCCTCTTCTCCCCAGGGTCTACCCCCAAATCTCCAGGTGTCCCCCACCCAGAGCTGGCAACTTTAGTTAGGGATAAGGGTATCCAAAAGACAACTGGCTGTTTGCTGACATGGTTGTACTACATCTTCAGCCCACACTTATGCCAAAA
Organism: Gekko japonicus; assembly: GCF_001447785.1. Lineage (NCBI taxonomy): Eukaryota > Metazoa > Chordata > Lepidosauria > Squamata > Gekkonidae > Gekko > Gekko japonicus. The sequence goes on from NW_015167071.1 coordinate 1,563,060, forward strand.
CTCATTCCACACTGACCACTTCATTGCAAGCTATTTCCAAGTAAAATGTTCCAAGTACATAGTTTTTTAGAACAAAACACAGATTCAAGTAATATATAAATACACATGAAAATACAGAATTTATTTCATTCTTAAGGTATTACTCACTTCATTTTACCAAAGCAATCAAGAAAGCCCCATCAAAGGCATCTTCAGTGCAACAGCATTATTTGAAAGAACCTCAAGAGGCACTAAACTAATAAAATTTTGTAAAGCACTTGGAAGTGTTAATTGCTTTTTAGTGGGTATTACAGAATGCCACCACAATAGGCTATTAAATGGCGAGGAACCCAATAACGACTCCTTTTCAAGTGCTTGACGTGGAGATTCTTTCCCAAAGTTGTTTACTTAAGTATATTCATCAATGACAGTTTGCATGTTATCTGTTTTGATATAGTTTGCATATTAAGCATTAAGCCATTCTTAAGGCTTTAAGTAGCCACAAGTTATTTAACTAAAGTCACCAAGGACTTGCTCAAACACATAGCCGCCATCCTTCTCTTCTCTGTAAAGCACGCTTTGAGGATTTCCTACAGTTGTTGACTTTTCAGATTGCAAATCAACTAGGCATCACTGGAGGAACTATATTCTCCTGCTCCATTTTGCTATCCTATCCCAAATCTAGCTGCAAATAAGAATTTCACCTTATATCAACTGCTCATGGATTCAATGGATATAATATTTGTATTTCATTAAATTCAGCAATTGTACTCACATGTATTTCTCACAGTCACATTGAATCATGAGTTTTGTAGCTTTAAGGCTACATAAAGTCACATTTGGTGGTATCCTATCTTCGGCTACAGGGTCAACTCTCACCCATAAGCTCAAGCAGCCGTTTGTGCCAGGTGGATGAAGGAAAGAGAGAGAAGCTCTGGGCAACTGTTCCTGGTATTGGTTTTTGGGCAGGAATCTCATTGCTGCTTCCTGCAGCCCTGCCTCCACTTTTGCCCTGTTGCATGGCATGGGGGGCTGGGACCAGCAGACCTGAGTATTGACGGTTTTCAATTTAGTCCACATGGCAAACTTAAAGGGAAGGGGCTGCAACCAGATGGCTATTTGGTTCCTCCAGCCTAAGAGCCTTCCTTCAGCCAAAGTGACTCTTCTATTTGAGTAAGAGCCACTTAAATCAGAGGAGCCTCCTTAGGCTGGAGAACGGCCTCAGACTTTACTTAGGGGAGTGGTAGGATGCAGGCCATTATGCATTCGTGCCTTGCTAATGTCACATGATGTATCAAGAACAAAAAAATGTCACTGGAATAAAGATAATTTAGCATGAAAGGAATACCACAATAATGTAGATCATTTGGCACAAAAGGATGACAAGCATGTTACCTACTCTGGAAACGGATAAATTTCTTCAGAACCCATGAAATCCAGTGTTGAATATAAATAATATAACAAGTGGAGTCCCCCACCTCTGCTTCTTCCCTTCTCCCCTTACTTATCTCACACTCCTTCTCCTTCCTGCCACCCCTTTTCTTACTCTCTCTCTCTTCCCTCCATGCCTGTCCCTTTCTGTCCCCAACCACTGCCCCCTGAAGATTGAAGGCCGTACAAACAGGCTGTGACGTCACCGCCTCTAGTCATAACAATCCCTGAACTCTGCAGTTGCCAGCTACTTTCACAAGTGTTTTAAATTGCAGTTTCTCGTCTTCTCAACAAGATATTCTCTTGATTTTTTCACTGCAGTATTCCAGACACTTCGCACTAGCTTACAGTGTTACTGAGTTCAGTTTCCCTTGCATATTTGAGTGTATGTTTCGTTTATTTTACAAGCATATGATATGGGAAAGTGGTGGATGTCTGTTGTATGATGGTGTTGTCAATTCTCACTCTATTTCAGATTTTTTGGGGGTAGAGCAGTTTGCCACAACAAATCCAGAAGGGAACTGGGGGTTCTGCACATCCCCTTCTTCTGCTCAGTATTAAAGCCAGCCTTATAGACTAGAATTTTCAAAGGACACTTAAAAGCACACTGCTTGCATCAAAGATGACAGAACAATGGATGTGGTTCATCACACGGCTGGCATCCCCACTTTGCATGTGAGCATAAATTGTCAAATAATAGTAATACTAAGAGTTTAATAACTTCTGGTTTTCAGTATTACTACTTTTTATTTAACATTGACACAGCATGAGATAGTAATATGCACAAACTCATACTTTGGTAAGATGTCTTCACATACAGTAAACTTCAATCATAATCTCCAGTTACCAAAAAACAACAACAGCTGCACTGCATATTGGTGTACAAGGTTCATTGTGACTACATTCACAAGCCAATGTTAGATCAGGTCTAAGGCCCATCCAGACCAACACTCTATCACACAGTGGCCAGAAATACCAGGTGCCATCAGGAGGTCCAGCAGTGGGGCCAGGACACTAGAAGCCTTCCCACTGTTGCCCCCCCCCAGCACTAAGAATACAGAGCATCACTTGCCCCAGAG
>NW_015167071.1:1566031-1647460 GCF_001447785.1 Gekko japonicus
GGGAATCGACCCACCTCTTCCATGGAAACACATTCAGGAACACAACAGCGAAAAGGCAGTTTTAATCCAGAAATGAAGGACAGAAGCTGTTGTTAGCAGAGTATTACAGAGGAAGAGTCAACAGCCAACACGAGTCTCCTCCTCTAACTGAAATCTCTCTCCGACTCCACGGACTGAATTCAAACTGCCCGCTTAGCCACACATCACCACTAGGGGACTGTTATGACTACTCTCGTAGCCATTGAGGTGACGTCAGAGCCTGGTTGGACGGCTTTTCATTCAGGGGGTGGTGCCCCAACCCATCACTCTTTCTGCCCCTGTCACTCTCCCAGCCTCCCACCTACTCCCCCCCAAAGCAGCAATGGCAGCAACTGTGCTCTAGGAATCACAGCAGGTTGCCCAAATACAGAGATCAGTTCCTTTTAGAGTTGCCAGCTCCATTTTGGGAAATTCCTAGAGATCTGAGCTTCAAACTGACCTCAGCAGGGTATAATACCATAATTTCCACCCTTCAAAGTAGCCATTTCCCCCAGAGGAACTGATCTCTGTCATCTGGAGATCAGTTGCAATTCCAGGAGATATCCAGCCCTCACCTGGAGGTTAGTAACATTAGTTCCCCTAGAGGAAATGACTGCTTTGGCATTATATCTGTCTGAAGTCCCCCCCACCTCAATCCCCATCATCCCCAGGCCCCACCCCTCAAATATCCAGGAATTTACCAACTTGGAGTTGGCATCCCTATCTCCTTCCCACCCAACAGCTAACCTACCTTTATCTGCCCCACTGTCTTCAGCTTTCCATCTCCTTTCCCCTGCGGTGTCTACTGAGGAAAACTATGGTCTTTCTCCACAGTAGGGACTAAAGCAGTTTACATTATTCTCTCCTCCTTTTTATCCACACAACAACCCTATGAGGTAGGTTAAGCTGAAAGTATGTGACTGGTCCAAAATCATCCAGTGAGCTTCCGCAGCAAGATGAGGATCTAAACCTGGGTCTCGCAAACCCTACTCTGAAGTTCTGACCATTATACTACATTGACTTTCATAGGGTGGCTGCTGTTGGACAGTAGCAAGCAGCCAGACCTAGTTGAATCATGCAAATCAGGTGGTATTAAGTCACACAGAAGGTGCTGCTAGGCCTATGTTTGCCAGCCTCCAGGTGGGACCTGGAGATCCCGCAGCATTACAACTGAACTCCAGACAACAGAGATCTGTCCCCCTGGAGAAAATGGGTGGACTCTGTGACATTATATCCAACTGGGGCCTCTCCCCTCCCCAAACTTTGCACTCCACAGACTTCACCACAGAATCTCCTGGGATTTTCCAACTTGGAGTGGGCAATCCTAGTCCCAGGCCTGGCTCCAACCCCCCTGCTATTTAGTCATTCATACTGCAGGAGGAATCCTCCCCAATCCCAGATCCAGTTCTGCTTCTGCCCCCCCCCCTCTGGCTATCAGCCAGTCCCTCACTGTCAATGTGGTGGGGCCTAAAGTAAATCCATGCAACAGCCATTTCAAAAGGTATGGAGGGACTTCAGCCCTCTCTGAGTTTTGATGTTGTTTTTTGGATTTTTCTGCAGACCCAAGGAGTCTCCTGAGTCTGTAAATAACCTGTTGGGGGAAAGTATGCCCCCTGTCTGTGGAAATAAGTATCTGCACATAGGGGACTGTTGGGAATTAGATACACAGATTAGTCACTATCAAATGTTTAGCAAAAACATTGTTACTGAAGCTGGTAGATAAACACTATTTAGATTCTTATTCTGGCTACTCCCTATGACACGAAATGGCATTCCTTTCTCTGCATCTAATAAAACTGCCATCTTACTCCATGGAGAAAAATAATTTGTTCAGACTGAATGACTACAAGAGAGACTGTGGTACAAAGGTTAAAGAGGTGGCATGTGTTTGACATGTACTTACAATTGCAATTTCCCAGCTGTCATTCCAGACTCTCCAAGCCTTGCATACATGAGTGAGGCTAGGCTAAGAGTGAACAACTGAGCACCAGAGTGTAAGATCCTGCTGAGGACTTTGTCATCAGCATGCTTCTACCATGCTGTGCACATTTTTCTTCACCTCCAGTTCTACAGTACTAGTACTGTAGACTTTGGTGATAGCAAAGAGCTAAGCCATAGCTTCTCTTTAGAACTTTCAGTACCCTCTTATGAAAGGTACAGGAATTTACTGGATAAGAGTAGGATGGTGCTTCTGCTACAAAAAAATGTCCACTGAACATTTTCTTGCAATTTACAGGAACTGTATTGGTATTAAAAACTGTTCAGTACGTTCTAGATGTATTGTTAGTTTTATACCAGACGGATTCTCAGGAGCTACTTAAGAGTAATCCCAAATAAATTGTTAACTCATGTTGACTGCTTATATTATACTGTATACTTCTATCCATTGAGCGATTGATTGATCAGTCTGTACATAGACAGACACAGAGAGCTGGTGTTGAAGTCTGAGGCACCATCATGCTGCAGGGACAGAGAAAATCAAAGGGGGAAAAATCTCCCCTCTTCTTGTATGAGTGGAGAGCCAATTTTACTGATCATCCTCTGCTACCAGAAGAGAGAGAGTCAATTTCACCCAATTTACTGTAGCCTACCATGCTGTGCAGCATTATGATCCAAAGGATCCACTGACTCTCAGCACTGGCCTTTGAGGGTGAGGTCCCACCCAAACAAAATTCACTGCTGAGTCCACAAGGGGTGCACTTAAATTCCTGGCAAGCAGAAGATGTGGGCAATGGATCCAGTGGAGGTGGAGATGTGAAGGCTTCTGCTGCAGGGGCTTGGGGGAGGCAGGCTTGATGCAGAGGGAAGCGAACTGAACAAGCCAATGTTGACTGGCCATAGCACAGCAGGTGCCCCTGTGGTGACGTGACCACACCATGTCTTGCCAAGCAAAGTGGCAACCCAGGAACCTAACTGGTTCTTGGGTGTGAAGGCCCATCCTTCCAGCTGCCTGGGCCCCAACTGAGGGAGGAGTATGCAGCCCAACAGAATCATTCCCTGGGTCTGTCTTCAGTGCAGGTGGTGGAGCTTAGGTGCTGGGGGGGGGGGGCGTAGGAAAAGGCAGCCTGGGAGGAGTGAGGAAGTGGAGCAAAGATAAGCTCAGCCATAAAAGAAACTGGGGCTGGGGCAAAAGACAACTGTTCACCCCTCTGGAGGGTAAGACCCAAAAGAGCCATGAAACCCAGCTTGGGAAAAGGCAGAGAAAGAGTAGGTGGTGGGAATAAGGTTGAACATCATCGGGGGTACTGGTGAAAAAACCATTTCCAGGAGACTGTAAATTGAATGGCTCAATAAACAAAGTTTATTGTGTCGTGTGACCTTTTGTGCCATACAGATGGACAGTTTGATGTGCCCTTACCCCAAGGGTCCTGACAGGGGGGTCCCATGACATGCTGGAAAGTTTTGCCTCCATGAGTTCCTTTTCTTATGTTTATTAGCTTCTATGACCAAAGGTCTTAAGCTCAATTATCAAACATGGATATACAACATTAGCCTCAAAATACAAACTTTACAATCAAAATTTACAATCAAAATAATCAAATCTAAAAAAATCTAAAATGTTAAAACAGAAGCTGTTAATAAAACTATAATTCATTTAAATATTCATTTAAATCATATTAACTGAGTGTGTACCAAATTCTGTTACAATTGGGTCAAGACATATATGGTTTGTAGGGCCTAACATTTATATGAACACATGTCCATATTCAAATGATTCACTTCACTTTCCATCAATCCTCATCTACCAAGGAAGTAACACAATGATGATGATGATAATAAATTTTATTTGCCTTCAGCATCTGTGAAAATCAATAAAAACTGGTGGTGGGGAGCTCAATTTGCTGTTACTTTGGATACCACAGATTGCCAAATGCTTGCACGGAGGTTTCAAGCTTCTCCCCTTCTCATCCCTCCCCAAAAAAATTGTTAAGAAGTCTGAAAACACTAAACATCAATCAAACAAATCACCAGATTCTAACATCTTAAAAATGAAAAGTTTATCTGCCAGCCAGATTAGCTTAGAAATGCCAACAACATAAATTTAATTAGCTAATAAATGTGCTTAGACAATGTGTTTAGACTTTTTTGCTTTCTTGATACGAAGAAACTAAATAATACTGTTGTTCAGTGTGGCTGTCAAGAAGCTCCAGATTCTGTCTTAACCAAATTTACTTAGTAGCAAGTTACTATGATTTCTATGTGAATTACATGACACTAATAATCCTACCTGTGTTAGGTCAAACGGCTTCCAGTCAAACAATTGTTGTTGGGGGGGGGTGTTGTGAGAAGAGGGTTTGCTCCCAATGAAACTGATTGGCATCAGTACATCAGGACAGATGAAATGAAGTGCTTCCACACATAATATATCACCAACAAAAGGGAATTTGCTGCCAGAAGATATGGTAATAGCGACTAGCTTAGTTGGCTGTGAGATGGAGGAGGACAGGTCTGTCAACAGAGTGGATAGAGTACTTTCTTCGGTCTGTGCTGAATGTACTGCTAAATCAATTTCATTGGGAAACAAGCCTTCTAATTTACACAACAAATAATTCCTGCTTGATTGCCTAAAAGCAATTATTACTCACCACAGGCAATCAAGTGAGTGGATATTTGTAAGTCTTGCATACCAAAAGCTGGAGCAGGGAGAACAATGTGGAAAGGCTATTGTCTTTGTACTCTGCTTGTGTCTGTGGTACTCAAGCCCAGAAGCAGAAGGAAATGATACTACTTCATAAGAGGGCTCCACCACTCAAACCCCATCACACAGCAAGAACTTGGGAAATCTAGGTCTTTGCTCTAAGTCTCGCCATCAAGGCTCCATTAGGGCACCAGGATGTGTGGGGCAATAGCACAGTTTGTCACAGTCTCCAGTTTATGCCTGTAAATTGGTGTTATAATACTCCAATGGAACATTTACTGCCTTCCAGTTTCTACAGTGTCTTAGCAGTTTACCTGAGGGTTAGCAGTTAGCTTCCAAGTCACTGAAACTGGCCCATCTTGCTGGAACTGCTGGACATCTCCAGTACTGTTTGATACTCTTGTCTTCACTAAGAGTCCTGACCTGGGTGGCCCAGGCTAGGCGGATCTCAGAGCTCTCAAGCTATGGAGGTTGGCCCCAGTTAGTACTTGACTACCAGGGAAGTCCAGGGTCCCTACACAAGGGCAGGCAATGACAAACTACCTCAGAACGTCTCTGGCCTTAAAAACCTTACACGGTTGTCATAAATGGGCTGCAGCTTGGTGGTATTTTCCACCACCACCACAGACTAAGCTGGTTTGTACTCAGATGATGAGAAATTGTACAATTTAAAATTCATATAAAAGGTAAAGGTTCCCTTGCTGGAAAGCCAGTCGAATCCGACTCTAGGGTTGCGGTGCTCATCTCCGTTTCAAAGCCGAAGAGCCAGCACTGTCCGAAGACATTTCCGTGGTCATGTGGCCGGCATGACTAAACACCAAGGTGCACGGAATGCTGTTACCTTCCCACTGAAGTGGTACCTATTTATCTACTTGCAATTTCTTGCTTTCGAACCGCTAGGTTCGCAGGATCTGGAACTAGAGATGGGAGCTCACTCCATATACTCAACTACAATTTCAGCTTTATTGTTCATTGTTCTGTCCTTCAATATTCAGAGTTTCCCCATGCATTTCTGTTGATCTACATATCCCTGCAATTACATCCAGTAGCTATTGGAGACCATTGTGGGCCACCCTCAGGAATTGCTAGGTACCCTACACTTTCCCAAAACTGCTGGTACGAGAAAATATACAATAATTGTATACTGTGTTCCACAGAACAGAGTTAACTAGCTTCATGATACCCCACTGTAAAGGCGTTATTAACTCTGCTGAACTCTAAACAGCTTCGAGTTCACAAAATAACCTGTGTCTACATATATTTTAAATGGGCATTTTAATGCTTATCATTTGCATAATGCTGCCTACCTCTATTTAGATCCTTTGGTGACCCAAACCTAATCCCTGAAAGCCACAGATAATTTCTTGCCTTTCTACACAGAAATTGTTGACGTGTGGGCACAGGATGATCAGGCATCACAGCAGTTGACCACATGGTGTAGTGATTAGAGGGAGACCCCGTCTTGAATCTCCACTCTGTCATGGAAGTACACTGGGTGACCCTGGGCCAGTCATACACTTTCAGCCTTACCAGGTCGTCATGAAAATAAAATGAATGATATAGACTGCTATGGGTCCACAACGGGAAGAAAGGTGGGGGATATAAATGAAGTAAATAGATAAAATAAATTTGTCGATGATATAAAGTTCTCAGATGTCATACTGTACAAACCTACCCCCCCCCGAAAACTCTTCCAAACTTTCTAGTTTAGCATGAGAGTGGTTAACAGGGAGCTGGATTGTTTTCTGTCCAAAGTCAAAAGGTTGGGAAGTATGGCCTTCACTTGTTCATACAAAAGTAGTTTCTATTTTGTTACTGAACTCAGGTTTTGCATTTGCTGGTTATTAATGACGCCCTGTGCTTCTCTCATCCATCCATTGGCACGGTCTATTTATACATTCCATATAGAGAACTAATCCTGTCTGTCAAAAGACTGGGACTTGGGCTCATCCAACAACATTGTCTGACAATTTCTAGACAAACACAAACAAATGTCTCTCATATAGCATGCAATTTAACCTATGGAACTTTTTTGCCATAAATTAATGTTGCAGAGACAGGATTAGACTAATTAATAGAGGGTAGGTCTCTCATTGCCCATTATCCTTGTTTGCTGAAATTGGAACCACAATATTTCAAGGAAGTGTAGCACTGGTTCCCAGATACCATGGATAAATACCAGGATATGGCTTTCACTATGATGATTTGTATTACTTTCTAGGAGTCTGGTCATTGTTAGAAACATAATACTGGGCTAAATGGTACTTTAGTCTGATTCATGCTCATATAATTCTGCAACGACTGTGCAAATAGAATCCAGATTTCAAGTAAAGGAAGTAAACAAGGGAAGCTTTAAAAAGCTCTTGTGGTCTAATGTTGTAACAGCCCAGAAAGGCTGATCCAATTCTAAACTGTTTATGCAGTTTATTTTTTAAAAAAACTCTTTGGCATTAGAATACACTATAATGCAACATAAGATATGCACCGGACATGTATTTGGCCTACATCAACACAGATCCTGGCTGTCTTCTTCCAGGATGGTCTGCCTTAGACAATGAGTCCCATTAGCTATTGGATGCTCTCCATAACCCAGGCTAGACTCTAGCCAAATTATGAAAGAAATGTCAAATATATACCAAGACTCAGGCTTTGTTTATGTGATAACAGTGAGCCAAATAAATAAATAAATAATGGCAGACATGCCCCTATGAATTTGAGAGTTTAAATTTTCCTCAATTGTAACATCTTTGAGAAGATCTAAAAACAGAATAGTCAATGGGCTAGAAAGATCTTTTTTTCTAGATACTTTCACTGACCGTCCCATCTCTCCTTATATATAATTGAATAGTGGGTGCCAAAGTTCTAATTCTAAAATGCACTCCCTTAGTGTATGGCTGATGGCACTGCTCCTCAGCATATATCGCCACCAATCAGAAGGCAAAGCCCGGGTCCCGCCCACACCACAACTGCTGCGACAACCTGGTCTTTTGCATATGGAAGCTGATTGGACTTCAGTCCATTCCACACCTCAAACTCCCCCCCCCCCGGCAAGGCAGTTGGAATTTTCAGTTGCATAACATACCTCATAGGGGAGAGGAGAATGGGTAACAATTGTTACCACTCTCCAGGTGAGGGCTACAGATAACTCAAACATACAAATGCTCTTCAGGTAGCAGAGATCAGTCCCTCTGGAGAAAACAGTGGACTCTGTCATTAAACCCTGCTGAGGTCGCCACAGGAAACTGACACTGTTTGCCCAAAGCCAGAGCACTCTCCCAGAGCCTCTTTCTAGATCCCGTTGTATTTATTTCCGCAACGGGCATTATTTCTAGTCTTGATATAAAGCCCAAGAGACCACACTCCTGGAGTGGTGCTCTGAATAGAATCACACTATGGATAAATTCCACTTTCACAGGCACACACTAAAGATTACTACATTCCATCATTATATTTAAAAACAGAGATAAAGCATGCATAAGGTGAACCCTTCCAGTTCATTCAAACAGTGCATTCACATAATCAAATAATCTACATGAGAAGAATAGGGATGGATGGTTTTTACCAGCTCTGTCCTAATTGGGATTTGGTCTCTGTCTACTGATCTTGTCAGATCTAGGGAGCTAAGCAGGGTCAGCCATGGTGAGTATTCAGACAGGAGACCACCAAGGAAGTCCAGGGTTACTGTACAGAGGCAGGCAATGGCAAACCACCTCTGAACTTTCCTTGCCTTGGACACCCTATGGGGTTGCCATAAGTTGGCTGTAACTTGACACTTTCCACTACCACCAAGGAACAGAACTCCAAGGAGTAAAAACTGATCCTCCTCATTTCCCTGGTGTCAGTGGAAATGGAGTGGAATAATTTTAGAAATTCTACCCATGTGTAGCAAAAATAGTAGCAAAACATAAAAAGAGATGTAATGACTACAATTTCAAATCAGTTACAAAAAAATGAGAGGTGAACTGTCAACTAATCGTAAATTGCTACAGTACTGCTTATTAATGGAACTAAACAGCATAACAAAACACATAACTGACAATTACATCAACCACAAGGAAACACAAGCCCCAAATTACTCTTATTCCCATGCCCACTGTTATCAGGTATACTTCTGGTGCTTCATTCAATCACAGCTTCTTTTAATCACAGTCTGTCAGTCTCTCTACATTCTATCAGCGTTTCCTCTTTTGAGTGAATCTGGGTGACTATTTACTTTCCTCCTCTTGTCCTCTTCTCTCTTAGGTTCCTCTTCTCAGTTATCAGTGGAGGGTTTTTGTTATGTTTTTAAGCCTTGCTCTCTCTTCCCCACATTCAATGTTCCTCTATTCCCTTACTTTATCTTCTATAAGACATTACACAGAAACCCTGCCAAAATTGGTCCTCCTTAAAAAAAGTCCTTTTTGTCACACACACACAAAATCTCATTTTGAAGGGTCTTGATATTTTTTTTCTTTGTTTCTGTGTTGAAATACATGGTCCATTTCCTTGGGATAACTGAATTTCAAGGTTATTTAGGTGTATAGCCCTGGATATTAAAAAACATTTGGTGTCTGGTGGCCTCCAAAAACTGAGGAAATAGAGATGGAAACCCATGGACGAACCACAGCATAGCTTTTGCTCAAGAAGCCCTTTCTTGCTAAAGAGGTTACAAGTCACTTTCCATCTTACTTTTTTCAAGGGAAAGTGATTGACCAGAAATGTCAGGGTTCTCTGGATGACTCATCTATTCTTGAATCCTCACACCCATGCTTTAGATTTGCTTGTAGGAGTAAAATTGTCTTAATTTGCCCTGGTGAGCAATCTCCATTTACAAATGGGTAAAGTTTTTGGTTTTTATCTGATGAGCAGTCTTAGAGGAGGGGGGTCAAGTTTTGGTTCACCCTCCTAGGAGCTTGCAGTCATCTCTTTGGGGGGGGGGAATCTTCCAGCATGATCATGGCATTAATGCTATAACACCAATTCCAGAAACAACCACATTTTTTCCCCTCGTGCCCTGGTAAGAATTTATCATGGAAGGCTCAGATGCATCAGAAAAAGAGTGAAAATCACCATACTTAAAGGGAGAAAATTGTTCCCAACCCAGATCAGATTTTGGGCAAGTCTACATAGTAAATTAATGATGTAAGGGAAACTAAAAATAGATCTTATATGATACATTCTCTGCCTACACAACAATATATAGCATCATCAAATATTGCCTTCCTAGTGTCAGTTTGTATGGCATAGAAATTGTCAGGCAGAAGAATCATGCAATGGCTTGCACTGTACATCATATGGACAATCTATCATCTGGAGGCTTCTTTTAACTTCTCCTGCATGCTGCAGGTAATCTGTTTCAAAGAGCCAGTGAGGTGTAGTGATTAAAAGAATAAGATCTTGGAGACCCTGATTTTAATCCCCACTCTCCTGATTTTAATTATTGGGTGACCCTGTTCCAGTCATTCTCTGTCTAACCTACCTCACTTGGTCATTTTGAAGATAAAATGGAAGAGGGGGAAATGACATTGTAAAATGCTTTGGCTGCCCCCTGGGAATTCAAGTGAAGTATACATCTCCCTTATATATAAAAGCCAAATGGTGGCACTTCTCTAGAACATTCCACACACTCCGGAATTGGTTGGCGCCCTGGTGTGTCACTCAGAATCTGTCCCTATCCACTGGCTGCATTGCTTGAGTCTTGCCTCCAACATTCTAAACAGTTTGCTGTTCCTCCCCTCCCATAGCCAGTCAGAACACAGAGGTTATTTGCATATGCAGCCTCATTGGCCTTTGCCTCGGAACACAGAGGTTGTTTGCAGATGCAACTTGATTGGCTTTTGCCTCTAACATTCTAAGCAGTTTGCTGTTCTGAGGTAAAATGTGTCCAATCTCCAGGTGAGGGCTGGAGATCACTCAGAATTACAATTGCTTTCCGGATGGCAGAGATCAGTTCCCCTGGAGAAAATGGTGGGCTCTGTATCCTTATATGCTGCTGAGGTGGCCCCCGTATGACAGTCAATGTGACGTAGCAGTCAGGGCTTCAGAGCATGGGAGAGGCTGCAGGTGTGTGTGTGGGGGGGTGGAAAGCTGAAGAGTGAGGGGGAAATAAAGGTAGATTGATGATTGGCTGGGAAGGAGATAGGGTTGGAGGGATGGAGCCTGGAGAGAGTGAGGTTTCAGAAGGTGTGGGACCTCACCTCCATAGCCATAGCCTCCACCCTCCAAACCAGCCATTCCCTTCTGGGGAACCATCATTGCCAATCTCCAGGTGAGGGCTGGAGATCACTCAAAATTACAACTGTTCTTTAGGTAGCAGAGATCAGTTCCTCTGGAAAAAATGGTGGACTCAGTATCATTATACCCTGCTGAGGTCACCACAGAAAATTGACACTGAGTGTCCAAGGCCGGGGCACTCACCCAGAGCCTCTTTCTAGAGATCGTTGTATTTATTTCCACAACGAGCCTTTTTCCTAGTATCTAAATAAATATCTTCCACTTTGATTTGTGGCACCATTTTTTCTTGACTTTTCTTTATTCTAGTGAAGCATTTATTAAACAAACTGCCAGAATAAAAATTGAACAATGCTCAGATTATCCACAAATGAAGTGAGGGAACCAAACAAAAAAATCTGAACTAAATCAGCTATCTAGATGTTAATACATCACAAATTAACAGAGATCATGGATAGCCATGCTGCTCCACAACAAATTCTAAAACCAAGAGTTGTGTAATACATTTCATTAGAACCAACCAAATTACCGTACAATATTGTGTGCAAATCTTTAAGATCTGCAGAGCTAATCATAAGGCTGGATGTTAAAGAAGTGGAGGAAAGAACAGGAAAAAAATCATGTTTCAAGTAGTCATGCTAAGGTGTCTAATCTGCATTTTGTTTGGCATGCATTCCAGAATAAATTAGACTGGGTGGTGCTGGATTTGGGCCACACCTCTGCTTTCTGGGAGGGGACAGGAAACAACAATTTCCACTGAGAACAAAAATTCAGCAGGTAATTGTGTCTCTAGCTCCAAATGGAACACAAAAGTCTTTTAAATGGAGAGGACAAAAAATACAGGATTCCCCTTACATGAACAAAACTGCACATTGGTTTTTATGCTGCATTAGGTAGAGAGTCAACAGAAGCCAGACTAGGTAACTGGGTAGAAGGACAAATTGGTTGGAAGTCAAGAAACCCCTACAACAAGAGTTTGCTAGCTCAGATTATTTAATTTATGTAAAATTTATCTGCCACCTTTCCATTCAAATAGAGTCCCCAAGGCAGTGGGAAGCACGTATAATACTAAAAACCCATAACAGTTTTAGGGGATATGCCAAACAGAACAAAAAAGTCCTCAGTCATTGTTGGAAGACAAGAATAGAGGGAGATATACCAGTCTCCTTGGAGAGGGAGTTCCAAAGTCTTGGAACCATAACTGAGAAGGCCCTTTCTTGGGTCACCACTGATCAAGTGTCAGATGGCAAGGGCACCTAAAGCAGGGCCTACAAAGGTGACTGGAGTAGATGAGTAGGTTCATATGGAAGAAGATGGTCCTTAAGGTAAACTGGTTCCAAACCGTACAAGGCTTTAAAGGTCAATGCCAGCACCTTGAATTGGGCCTGGAAACAGACTGGGAGCCAATGTAGATAGGACAAGACTGGAGTGATATGGCCCTTACAACCCACTCCAGTCAACATTCTGACCATAGCTTTCTGTACCAACTATAGCTTCTGGACAGTCTTTATAGGCAGCCCCACATAAAGCACATTGCAGTAATCTAATCTAGAGGTACATGCCCACAGTGGCAAGATCTTTTCCCACCAGGAAGGGCCACAGCTGGCTAACCAGCTAATCCTGGTGAAAGGCACCCTGGGACAATGCTGCCACCTTTTTATCATACAGAAGGCCCTGGTCCAGAAGCACTCCCGTGCTCCTTTAGGGGGAGTACAACCCCATCCGGAACACAAGATAACCCATTTCCCCCACATATACCAGTAGCATTTCTATTTTGTCAGTATTAAGTTTCAGTTTGTTAGCCCTCATCAATTCTAAAACTGTCTCCAGGCACCTGTTCACATTTTCTACAGCCTCCCTGGTATCTGCTGAAAGCATGAGATACAGTTGAATGTTATTTGCATATTGGTGGAAACTCAGCCCAGATTTCCAGATGACTTCTCCCAGTAGCTTTACAGAGCATTAGGGACAATATGCAACCTTGTGGAATCTTGTAGACCAGAGGTTAAGGGACAGTGCAACAGTTCCTTAGCATCAGACTCTGAAACCTACCTTTGAGGTAGGACCAGAACCACCACAGAACAGTGCCTCTCAGTCACGATCCCAAAAGATGGTCCAGAAGGATACCATGACTGACAGTATCAAAAGCTGCCAAGAGGTACAGGGAAATTAACAGGGTCACACTCCATCCCTTCCATCTCCTTTCACAAGTAATTCACCAGGGCAACCATTTAAGACTCATAACAAGGCCTGAAACCAGATTGGAACAAATCTAAACCGTCCATTCAGAAAAACTGAAGTTGCCCAGACACTACTTGTTCAATAACCTTGTTCAAAAATGGTACATCTGAAACTGGAAGTAGTTATTCAACTATCCTGGATCTAGTGTAGTTCCAGGACATATCACTGCCCACTTCAAAGGAGTAACCACTTCCTCTCTCAGGGAGGCACTTACTGTTTCCCAGACCTACTCCACCAGCTGAAAAGAAAGGCAAGGATTGTATGCGCAGGAGGTAGGTCTCAAACTTCCAAAAATCCTGTCCACATCCTAAAACTGCACAACATGAAAGATATCCCACACAACCTTATTATTATTAGCACCCTGGGACCATCTGATCCTGTTGTTGCTTATGTAGAGTCCAAGTTGGACCTCTGTATCTCCCCAACTGTCTAGCAGATTTTTCCCACCTAATCTTCAGTTCCCTTCAGAGCCTGAGTTGACCTACAGTAATGTCTATATACTCTTTGTCATAAAAGACTTGACTGTCCCACCCTATGTTTAGATATTTAGTTTAGGCTTTTTTCTCAGCTCAGGAATTCTACTGAAAATACAGGACCTGTCCAGTTTTCTTTAAACCTTTGAGAAATGGCACTTGAGGCAAATTAACTTTCAGAACAGAATAGATTTTATTAAACAGGATGGGAATATATGTATACATGGAATAGTCAAGGTTTTGAGATTGCTGAGGTAAAAACTTTTTTATTTACACAGCTGGATTCTTAGAACATTCAAGAGAGTGTATTTGTGATTTTGTTTCAAGGCTTTCTATTTCTTTCTTTGAGAGGTACTTTGTTTACTATATTTCAGCACAGCACAGTTATTATTGATGTTTCTAGATTTCTTCCTTCAGATATTACAGGTTTTCTTTTAGATAATACAGCTTTTCATTAACTCCTCAGGTGTCTACGCTACTCTCCTTTATCACACACCAGGGTTGTCTTCTCAACCCTTTTCACTGGCAGGAAGTTATTTTCCTCGTCCCTAAGAAGCAATAATCCCTTTTACTATTTAGCTTGTCTCAGAGTTCTCTCTAACTTTCCAGACTGTCTGCCAAATCCTTCTCCAGTATCCTTGTCTGTATAAGATTGTTCTGTAGCTTTGCTTACTGAAAATCTAAGTTCCCCCTCTGAGCAGTGTTAATATATTTAGAAAATGGTGTTTTTCTTCTTCTTTGTGTAGAAGTACTTTTCTGACTATTGCCTGTCAGAAAACACTGACTCCCAAATGTCTCTTCCCTCAGGAGCTACCCTCTGGCTACTGATCCTGATGCTGGATTCAAAAGACCAAATTGCAAAAGACCACTTTCCCCTCCAGATCAGCTGTTTCATATTTCTCCCAACAGATGCTGGCCAATCAGAGAGTAAGCAGAGCAGCCAATCACCTAAGATCTTCTCTCCAGGGAAGATTAACTCCTAACCTCCCTGACTCTCTGTACCAAGCAGCATTTTAAAAAGCCTGCTTTTCTGTGCTATCCATCACAGGATGCAAGAGATTTTATCTGCAAAACACTTAATAAAATGACTGCATTGGGCTGCAGAGCAGTCCACCGGTAGGCTGGAACCCAGTAGGCCTCTGACCACCCAGAAGAGTTCTGGTCTACACTGTGTGAATACAATGGAGTTGGAGAAATGTTATTTCTTTGCTGCCATCATTGTCATGAAGTAGGCTTTATTTATTTTATTGTATTTATTCAACTTGTATTCCACCCTCCCCGCAAGCAGGCTCACAACAGTTTTACGATTATTAAAAGCAGTCATAATTAATTAGTTAAAACAATTAAACAAAAGCACAGTAGTTTAAAACAGGTAACGCTATAAATTATACAGAAGTGCAATGGTCTCAAATGACTGGAACAGCTAGGCTGTAGCCCAGAAATGGTGGATCTTCTTAGTCTGGGTCATATAAAGATGGAGAGCTTCAGCAAGGGAGGCCAGACAGCTGGGCGCCCACTGCATCACTGAAAGACCTGGCAGAACAGCTCTGTTTTGCAGGCCCTTCAGAGCTGTAATAGGTCCCGCAGGGCCCTGACCTCAGATGGGAGCACATTCCACCAGGCTGGGGTCAGGGCAGAAAAAGCCCTGGCCCAGGTCGAGGCTAAGTGGACATCCTTTAAAAGGAGCTCTCACCATTCATCTTGAGTCTTTTTCTACTGTTACCTTAACTGTCTCCCCTGTCTTTGCATTATCCACAGTCCCTCAGTAAAGGGGCGGCTTGGGCTCTTAGACTTGAGAGGGGGGCACCCAAGAGAAATCATGCCAATTGCCTAGCCCAATTCCTGATTCCAGAGGTCAACCAGGCCCTCGACAGGAATGCAACAGCAGGAAAATCTGCTAATGCTGAAAATCAGTTGGATTATCAGGCTATGGAGGCAGATCATCTTAACTGATGATTGCTAACAGCCTGATTCTAAGTTGTTACCCTCTCCTACATCCATTGAAGTCAATGGGCTTAAACATTTTAATTCTGTCTGGGATCACACTGTAATTTTTTGCACTTTCCATAACAGGCAGAGATCATAAGCAGTTGTGCTGGGCCACAGAAAAATCTTGCCTCTCCTCTTCTAAGGGCAATGTGCAAGCTTTTGAATCCACTGGAACTCTTTAGCAGGCCAAGTAATAATAAATAAATAAAAAGAGAGGGAAGAAATAATACGATCCATCTACTTAATTAAAATGACATTAAACTTGAAGATTATGGAAATTAGGGGGAGGAACGAAACTCATGCAGGAAATAAAACAGAAAATGGAAGCTACAAATTAATGACAGGGAGTGGATTCGTGCTAGTACGTTTGAACAGACACCTTCAGCACCTTTGAGAGTGGACAGCAGCTCATCCAGAGTGCTGATTAGGTGCAAACCATTTTTGTTTTTCAAGGTGGAAGTCTGCTTGGCATTTTACTCCATAAAGAGAGCTTTTTTCAAAACTGTGGTGCATCTTCAGGTACCTGGAAAGTTTAGCACAATATTTTTCACAAAGCTAACCCGTCTTTTGTTCTCATCAAAAGAAGGAGGCTCTTGAGGGCTCTCATTATCACAGAGTACTGTTAAAATCCAGTTAAAGATTCCCTCTTGATTTCAATGAGGTTGCTCATATAATGGTGACTAAGCCCTTATTGAGATAAGCCATTTTATTGACAGCTTATAGGTCAGAGTCCATCTTCCCCACTGGCTCATCTTTTCTTTGTTCACAGCATGGATTGCAAGATTACCATAATAGTATGTTATCTCCTGGAATGCATATCAACTATATGTTTTTCAGATTACTATACAAATCAGTACCAAATGGTCAGGGGGGGGGAAGTTACATATCTTGAGAAGCTATCTTTAAATGCAAGATTTTTAAAAAATCATCTGAGAAATTCCTGGGCCTTCACTTGAAGTTCTCACATTGTATTGCATGAGTGCTGTCACCCACAACTGACTTAACATGACCTCAGCAAGGTGTTTTCAAAACAAGTGAGGAGCACAGGTGGTTTGCCATTTCCTTCCTCTGCAGAGTCTTCCTTAGTGGCCTCCCATTCAAGTACTGACCATGCTTCTGAGATCTGACAAAAACAGACTATACCATGCCACCTTCTCTCCCATGTTGCATTAGGCGCGATTATTTTTTAGGAAATAAAATACTGTAAAACAAACAAACAAAAATCCATTCTTCTCAATTTCCAAGGGACACTATTCTATGGAATAGCTGCTCCTCCTGACTTGTGAAACAGGAGAAATTACTTACTTAGCTGGATTTTTCTGACCTCTCAGACTGCAACTGAAAAAGAGGGGACACACTGTCTCAACTGGATATATAAGAAGAAAATATGTCCATATGAGGTCCTGTCTTCTCCAAATGTATCTATGGGTGCAGCCTAACTAAATGTCTTCAGCCTCTGTATTTCTACAAGAATAGGAATTTGTGCCAAGTAGAAATGTCACCTCTCTCTTTTCCAGGAAAACAGACAATGTCAGTTGTAAAGAAGCAGGGCCAAGATTTGGTTATGTTATTTCACTGTTACGGTTGCAACTTAAACAGCACTATGCACCAGTCCATCCGTTCAAATGCTATCTCAGTAAAGAGGAAAAGATCCACTTTGTAGTGCTTTGTGAAAGTATCAGCAGATGACATGCAGCAGTCCAACAGATCTCATCAAGTGATACTTTTACCCAGATATTACATTGGTAGCCACCACTCTCACAGGCCCTATACGGCCAGGGGCCTGCATATCTTCTAGACCGCCTCTCCCCTAACGAGCCACAGAGAACTTTACAATCTGCAAATCAGCATCTTCTGGTGGTCCCCAGTCCCAGGGACGTCCATCTTGCCTCAACTAGGGCCAGGGCCCTACCTAGTAGAATGAGGTCGCATATGAGATCAGGGCCCTGTGGGACCTTTTACAATTCCACAGGGACTGCAAGATGGAGCTCTTCCACCAGGCTTTTAGTTGAGGTAGTGGGCACCCCCTCCATTGGGCCTCCCCTTCAGCAGGTCCTGAGGAAGATCCAATTTTGAAACATTGTTATATAATCTGAAGATGACGTTGATTATGTACCTATGCACAAGGATTTTCTTATGATTTATTCATGATGTTGTAGTGCTTTAGAT
The DNA here is from genome assembly GCF_001447785.1 of Gekko japonicus. Classification (NCBI taxonomy): domain Eukaryota; kingdom Metazoa; phylum Chordata; class Lepidosauria; order Squamata; family Gekkonidae; genus Gekko; species Gekko japonicus. Next base: position 1,583,771 of record NW_015167071.1, read on the forward strand.
TGTAATACATAGGAAGCTTTTTCTTTGCAAATCTTGTTATCTGCTTGATTTGTGGGTCAGACTCTCATGACTGTTGTCTTTATACTCATTTTCTGATTGGGTCGTGTTTGTCCATTTTTATGTTATTTAAACATTTATACTCCATCTTTCCTCAAGTTTCAAGGTGGCTTACAATCCAGAATCTCTCCACTTACTTTAGGATAGGACTTGAATTTAAGTTTGGTGCTGCAATATATGGTTGTAAGGGCAACAATTTTGAAAAGTCCAGACTTTAAACTTCACTCATGCCACACAACATTCTGGCAAGAAAACAATATACCAGGAGCTGAGCCAGATTTTGGATGACCACAAATAATTTTGTGAGTGCTTTGACAATATTCCTTGGACAGAAGCATGTTATCACTTTGATTAGGCAAGTCAAGAAAGCCATTGCTGTGGCAGAAATGAACTCTTTCTTGATCACGAATTTTTTTATCTTAACCAAATCCAACCCCATAGCTTGAAGGAGAACTGTCCACTTCTTTCTGAATACTTGTTTGGACACAAACAGAATATGGGGCAGACATAGAAATGATTGCATGAAGAAAATGTGTTCATACATAACAAGAGAAAAAAGGGTTAATTGGAGCTCAAAAGTGTTTAGCTCAAATCTGTATTACATCCATGCCTTCTCAGTTTACTGTTCAGATCTCCAAATGTACAGTTTTTGTTTCAGCATTCTTGTCTTGAATTGCTGACAGCCATGGCAACCAAGGATTTCTGACCTAAGCTCTCACCAGAAAATCACCAGTTATAAAAGACTAAATTCTGAACAACTGATAATAAAAATAACTAAAACATCACTCCTTGTGTCTCACAAGGCAAGAGACTATCAAATACCAATATCAGCAGGCATCCAGCACACAAGATACTATGCTCCTGAGTTTAAGGGAAGCTAACAACCACTAGGACCTTGGTACATTCTCTGCATGCTGATATTATTCTGAAGGGCTCTGGTTAGAGGAAAACTGTACAAGCTTCCTGTGAACTGGTCCTAGTGGGACAAAAATGGTAAGTTTGCAAGAGATTCACTAAGGCTCTTGCTGTAATGCTGACACTATAGTTTGGATCCAGACAGGTTTTTCAGTCAGTCCTGCCTGATTCCCCTCTTTCTCACAGCCCTAATCTCCTATGACTTTTATCTATGCAGGTCTTATGATATCCAGAATCATTAATTCCATTTTCTTCAGCTGAAAAGCTGGCTCAATCCAACCCTATGCATTATCAAATTAACATGTGTTGTTTCTTCAGGAACGTCTAAGGTTCCCGACCTAGAACTGTCTTTTCTTTAGCACTGCAAATACAATTAAGTAACCTCTGAGTGCCATTAGGAAGAGTAATAATATCTATGACCTCAATAGTGCTGATGAGGATGGCTTTTAAAAGCACTTATCTGTCCTGAGGAAAGGGCAGTATTATGTTGAACCTAGCTTGTCTGCTGTCCTTCTGGGGAGAGATCTGAACAACAATTTTCCTTACCCCAGGGCTTAAGATGATGATCCTCTGAGCTTGTAGGACAAACTTTGCAGAGTTCAAAAGGATTTGAATTTGAATCTAATGTTTTTGGCCTATGAGAAGAGCTTGTTTTCTATCCCTACAATAACAGCTTTCAGTTGGTCTCACAGACTTTGCCTCTGTTAAAAGGAGATATAACGCAGAATCTAAGCCAAGTCAACATGGCAAGCTGATACCAAACCCTGGCAAGAAGTCACTGGCACAGGTACAAGTTGCAACATTGTTTTCTTTGCTCCAGTAGGTTTGTATTAGATTCTTAGGTTTGACATTGCCTTGGAGTCTTCAGTTTGATACTGGATTGGATTCTCCAATTTGGCATCCATTGGGCCTATTAAAACAGTTTGACTTGGATGATTCTTTAGTTTGACTTTGGTTTGGATTCTCTTATTTGACATTTGTTGTGTTTAAGCATGGGTGGGTGAGATACTGGCTGGCCTGTCCTATGGAAAAAGTAACAGGAAAATATTGACACTTCTCTCAGCCATGGGGTGAAAGGCAGGCAAGCAGAACAAAGCTGTTTATTGTTAAATGCTATCATCTGTGAACTAACCACTAATCAGCCACATAAGGGGGTTAATTGGAAATTAGCAGTTGGCTATAGCTATGACCTGTATGCTTGTCAACTGTCTGTTTGGCAGGACAGTACCGGTCCAGATTAAGAGCATAGACTTTCCACTGTGTCATAGTCCAAGGGAAGGGTTAGGCAAAGGAGGATTCTATGATGCAAAAACGGAAAAGAATTAAGGGAGCAAAGTCTATCCCCCATAATTTCTATCAGATGGTGTCTATGTGTATGTGTATGCAAGAAAGAGATTAAAAAGGTTGGGGAGGCATTTTAGACTAGAAATCTGAACTCTAAAGAGCTGAGCAAGACCCTGTTTCTTGCCTAAAGGGACAGACCCATTCAAAAGAAACAGGGAGATTCATACAAGTGGACTTCTACAAGATCTTTCCAAAGACTGCTTTTGTGGTATCCCATATGTTAAAAACTCCACTTTGTAATCCTGGGGGGAAATGTCTGTTAGAATTTGGGTTGTTGTGCTCTTGGAAGTCCACTAAGAACACAGATGACTAGTGATACTGTGCTGATTTATATTACACTCCTGACTTGGTTCTGCACACACTGCCTGGCAACACATGCTCTCAGTAAACTACTAACTAGTTCATCTCAAACACAATAATGATTTACCTTATCCCAAAATGGTGGTGTCTATCACAGCAAGTCTCAGCAATCTACTGTGTAAAATGTGGCAGGTACTTCTTGATATTGTGACTTTTCCAAATATTGCAAAGAAAAAAAAAATTAAAGCAAAAACAAAAAACCTCCGCTATTGAGTTCAATTCATATAAGAAGTGTTCTTCACTTAAAACAGAGAGATACATTCAAAGCATCTATTCCTGTAGATGAATAGTAAGGATAAGCACTTTTAAAAATGCCATCACCCACATCATATTTTAAAAGGGCATGTACGAAGCCAATACATTTGTGCCAACAATGGTCACTCATACTGCTAAAAAATTTAAAAAAATGACACTCAGTCTTTAGTGGGCAGTGTAATTTTCTATTTGCACAGATTTTGTATGGAATTATTACAGCCATGATGACATAAATCTCTAATAGCATGCTGTCAGCTTTCAAATAAATGTGGTACATAAGCAGAGAGACAAGCCCATAGTAAAGACACAACATTTAAGCATCTCTTTTGTGGCTGTTATTCTGAGTCCAGTAGATAATTTCAAATGTCAGTTCATCACACTGACTACTGGTCTTTTCGATCAAAAGATCTAATACTACAATAGGTCTGATATCTCTAATAATGTCATGTTTTTGATATCTTAATTACAATGTCTGCAAATAGGTCTTGCATTGAGTAAGTACGGGAAAGGATATCACCAGTAAAAAGGGGGGGGGGGGATCTTGAATAGTAAGAATGGGTAAAAGCTTTTCCAAAGTCAACGGTACTTAGGCTAGACTGGTTGAGAAGATACAACTCAGTACAAGGCAGATTTATAATATTAGGATTTGCCAGGCAGGCTAGGAACAGGATTCCCTGGAGTGTATGTGGTGAACAATTTGGTTCTACACACAGGAGTACCACTAGGGTCAACAGAAGCAGAAGAGAAGTATGCAGTAGAAAAAATGTCAAGATCAGTAAGAGCTGTGTTATCAGATCAGTAGGAGAGAGGATTCACAGAAGACAAGGCTCAAGAGTGCGAAGAGCATCAGACTGGGTAATAATTTCTCTCTATGTAAGGTTTAATTGTTTGGATGATTAAACATACATTTTATGACTGGCCTTACTGCAGGAATTCCTCTTGGGCTGTCTCCTGATCTCTGATGAAACTGGATCTGAGTTTAGGCTGTTGGGTTTTTTTCTCTCTTCAAATATTGGCTGGCAGCAGAAACTGGTGATATCTCGGGTCATCCTTTTCTCCTCAGCCACAATGCCAGAGCAAATCCATCTCAGAGGCATAAAGTGAAGGTGAAATAGGTTCTAAGAAATTCGCTGGTGGATTATGATATTGTAAATAGAATTGCTTGGTCCAGCTTTTCCTTTGAACAATGTATCTCCCCTCTCCCCACTTCTGTAGAAATCTCTGGTCCACGTTAAACCTAAAAAGTCATCACTGCAGCCTTTCCTACCTCTTGAATCCTGAACCACACTCTCAGCATGGCTGCTACAAAGTACCCTGAGTTGCTCATAGTACTAGGCCTGGGAGCAACAACAGACATTCCTGATCTGAGTTCTTGTTCCACATGGGCTTTAACTATCCAGAGATGAATAAATTCAGAAAAAAAATAAGATCAGTTATGAGAAGATATAGAGATACAACGTATACAACTATGTTTGTTCTTACAATAATTGAAGGATTTCCAAGTCTTTACCCCAATACAACAATATTCTTGGAGTTCAAGTATTTATACTCTAGTACTTAAATCCATGGAATGTTTGTAGGAATAGATACAAGCATCATGATGGGAAATTGGCATTTAAATCCCCAAGACTAAATACAGTGAATATCTGAAAGAATTGTTTACAAGATGGAGGACTTACTCCTAGATAGCACTGCATTAATTAACCAGTCAGTGAAAGTTATATGTTAGATGCTGCTGGTTGTTGTTGTTGTTGTTGTTGTTGTTGTTGTTGTTGTTATTTTCTCCCCATTTTTGCCATACCTACTTTCTGGTTTAAATTGTGGAATCTATAAATTAGTTTTAGAATTGGAACAGTTTGCCTCAGACTTCAGTTTGCAGCTTCCCTCCATCACATGTTATAGGGATGCTCAAATACACATGCACATTAATTAAAGCATGCACACTACTTATGTTTTTTTTAAAAAAAATAGGTAACATTTCAACAAATCCTAGTTTAACCTATGTTTTATTGTCTGGCATCTTTCTTTTGAGAAGTGGGCACAAGCATCCACCCAGTTTGTTCCATTAGATGATGAACTTGGAATGAGATTCAGAAAACTACAATAGGAGTGGAGGAAGAGGTATTAAAATATGTGGTATTGAAATGTCTAGTGCTAGACAACAGAAGGTGACATTTTGTATATCACACTGTTGGTGTGTGTTTTTTCACTGCATATGGTAAATTTGGAGAAGAAAGGCCATGTCTCTTGTCACTCCAACAAATTCTAGAGTGATTGTAATAATCAGTATGCAGATGACACCCAGCTCTATCTGATGTTGGGCGGCCGGGCGGCCTCTGACCCGGAAGATCTTCACCAGGGTTTACAGGCCGTGGCTGAGTGGCTCAGGCTGAGTCGGTTGAAACTAAATCCAGCGAAGACGGAGGTCCTGGGCCTGAGTCGAAATGGTTCGGGGTTGGGGCTCCCTCTCCCGGCCTTCGGCGGGGTGCCTCTGGTGCCTGCATCGGAGGTGAGGAGTTTGGGAGTGCTCCTGGACTCCTCCTTAACGATGGAAGCCCAGGTAGCAGCCACTGCCAGATCTGCTTTTTACCATCTGAGGCGGGTTTGGCAGTTGGCTCCCTTCCTCGACCGCGAAGACCTGGCTACAGTGATCCATGCAACGGTCACCTCAAGGCTAGATCACTGTAACGCTCTCTACATGGGGCTGCCTTTCTCGCTGAACCGGAAGCTGCAGCTAGTGCAGAATGCAGCGGCTAGGCTGCTGATGGACCTCCCCAGGTGGGAGCACATCAAGCCTGGGTTGAAGGCGCTGCACTGGCTGCCTATAGCGTACCGAGTCCGCTTCAAAGTGCTGGTACTTACCTTTAAAGCCCTATATGGCCTGGGTCCGACCTACCTGAGGGACCGCCTTTCCCCATACATACCCCCAAGAGCACTTCGGTCGGGGACCCGGAACCAGTTAGTGGTTCCGGGCCCCCGAGAGGTGAAATACGCTGCAACAAGGGCTAGATCCTTCTCAGTGGCGGCCCCTGCCTGGTGGAATGAGCTCCCGGAGGAGATCAGGGCCCTGCGGGACCTTATGCAGTTCCGCAGGGCCTGCAAGACAGAGCTCTTCCACCAGGCTTTCACATAGGGGCCGCCACTGCTGTTGCCACCACTACCATCAACGGTGGTAAGAACACCGAAGTTGGGAGTGTCCTTGAGCGTAGTGCTACTAGAATGCTGCAATGAGTACAGCGGATGGGCTCGGACTAATTCTCGGACAAGGATGCCATCATTTTTTAACAACTTAAGAAGCACTTTATTGTTATTGTTGATTGTAATGTTTTTGGATTTTACTGGATTTTATGTGGTTTTATGTTTGGGCTATGCCCCTTGTAAGCCGCCCTGAGCCCGCTTGCGGGGAGGGCGGGGTAAAAATACTTAAATAAATAAATAAATAAATAAAATAAAATAAATGTTTCATTTGTTGAGAAACAACTGGAGTGCTTTTTGGGTGGAAAGGTGGTCTAAAATAAATGTAAGCAAATAATTGAAAATGTCAGCATTATGTGCTTAACTAGAAAAGGAATCTGTGACAAAATGAGACTTATGTTATATTATGGTAAATTCATGTTAGATAGGAGGAAGCCAGATCCAAACACAGAGTACACGGATGTGATAGAAAATATTTTTTCTCTTTCTCATTCACACACAGAGAGAATTTCCTGTTTCAGGCATCTTAAAAATATAATGTTAAGTGAAGTTTCCTGGGGGAGAGACTGCTCAAGAATGCATATCTGTGAAGATCAGGCAATATTATGCTAATTAACTGAGTCTAACAGCTAAACTAGTAGACACGTCAGAAGCAGGAGTTTTAAGTTGAGGGAAATTGTGGACTTGTCCCCATCAAGTAGAAAGGGCAGGCTTACCTCCCATAGCAGAACTGATGTTGGCTGACAGAAAAGCATTTGGTGGAGAGTGATTTAAAGAAAACAAGCCACAGGATGGTGTGGGGGTGTTTCTTTTATTTCTGTTGATTGTGTTCTTGTACTCCTGTAAAGCACTATGCACATTTATGGCACTATATAAACATTAAGTCTCCTACACACATTTGCTGTGTGATTTGGGAAGTTCTGTGCTAAGAGGGAGGAGACGGCCACTGTCAAGTCAAACTTGGTGCTGTTATTTATATTTCTACTAGCCCCACTGAGCATATTGTTGTTAGGCACAAAAACAGAAGAGCTTAAATTGCTGTTTAATGTTCAAATATTTTCATGTTCACTGCCTTGGGGACCTTATTTGGAAGGAAAGGTGGCATAAAAATGTTTTAAATAAATGAAATAAACAAACAAAAGGCAGCTTATCCTTCAATCAGTACAATATCGCCAAAGGAGACAGGATGTGGATTGTCCAAATGGTTCAGAGAATTTAGGAGCAATCTTAAGCAGCTCTCTATGCAGTCATAAATCTCATTTTGTTCCTTGGGGCTTTTTCTCAGGAGAGGGTTCTGAAGACTGCAGCCAATATGCTTTTTCATGCATGTTTCTCCATTGTTTCTATCATCTCATTAATTGAAGTAATTTTTGTAAGCTGCTTTGCAGGCTTTTTTAAAAAGCTATCTAATACTTCTTAAATTCCTTCCTACCTCCAAGAATCTCAGCATTACATACATGGTTCCCCTTCCCCATTTCTTATCCTGAAAACAATTCTGAGGTCAGTTGAGGTCAAGAGTGAATAATTAGCCACCTGTCAATCTCTACATGAAACTGTGGGGACTGAAACACTCATCTTTCACATCCTAGTCCAACAATGTTACGCCACCCCAGCTGAGAGGGTAAAATGTTTTAAGCCTTAGGATCAGAACATAACCCAACCTTCACTCAGATAATTAGTGTAATGCAAGGAATTCAGTCTATTTCTCTGGAGCTGGGACACCTGCACAAGTTTCTGATTTCCAAAAAATTCCCTCACTGTAGTGGCCAAAATTAAGGCCACTCATTTATCATTAACATATTAATTGTGGTGAAATAACTAGCATCCAAAACCATTACTACAGTTTTGAAGCTAGAGCTATAACAGGGGACAATCATGAGACCTCAACATATATGCAGAATCCATCAGATCAATATGCATTGAGAAGGGAGGTGGAGGGGGGGGAAAAACACCTTTAAACCACTGACTGGTACAGTAGTTTTAGTTAGAAACTGTACACCTAACACAGATCAGTGTAGGCCATAAAATGAGTCAAAGACACATTGTGAGATCAGTGACAGAATAACTTATGAAAATACTGAACAACCTGGACTGTGTATCACTACTACTGGGATGAGTCCATGGATCCATCCTGCTACTAGCAACATTTCTCTCCAGTGCCAGGGGCCAACCACTGCCTCATTATGCCCTTCCACTGGCGGAAGGGGGAAGCACCACCATTAACAGAATGGATCTGTGGGATACAACCAAGTGTTCTTGTATTCACTGTTGGCAAAGACCAAAAAAATTCAGTAAGGATTTCTCTGCAACTGTAGCATGCAAACAGAGAAAACAAAAATATAGGATATTGTTCATACTCTGGAGGTGGAAAGAAAAGTTAATTATGAATGGCAGACAAAATCTGGTGAAGGTTTCAGTACCACTGATTTAAAATGCAATTAGAAGGGACGTTTTATTTATGAGGAAGCTCCTCTGTTACTATTGCAATATGTAAAAGGGGCACTAATATAAAGGATTACAGAACAGAGTGATTAAAAGGGGGGAAATGCATTTGGAAAACTCCATATGCAACTGCACATAAATGATTGCATCATTAACATTTTATACCCTACTATGCACTATATTTAACCCTCGAGAGAAATGAAGTGCAGTCCATTAGAATGTACTCAACCAGAAAAGAATCATTCAATATACTGAAAACTGTAGAAGCATAAATTATGCCTCTTGTTAAAGAGTTTTACCCTGTATACAGAGCTTCTACCCTCCTATTTCATTTGAGAGAATTTTCAGCTTTTAAATGTGGCAGCTCCGTGAAGATATTTATTTTCAAGGCATAAGAGAAGAGAGCTCTTCACTATGTTCATTGCGTCAGCACATGATTGATGGATGAATAGATAGATGGATGGGATTGCATCTTCTCCCTCCTCCTTTTTGCCCAGCACCCGAGGCATAAGACGTCTTGTGAATTCATACAATCCAGTGAATAAATAATTAGGAAGACGCCAAGGTCAGTGTTACAGTGTTACAGTCAGAGTAGATGTACCATACGTCTATATATTGCTTTCTAAGCAAAAACAGGCTGACACAAATTAAAAGAACACCAGTGTGTGAGCTGCTTCAATCCAAGGATTACTGTAATTAGTAGTATTACACACCTATACCAGTTTAGGAAACACTAGAAAACTCATAATTCCACCTTTTCTTCCAAGGAGACATGCAGCTTAAACGATCCAGTCTTAGCAGAGTTATACCCTTTTAAATCTACTGAAGTCATTGAATTTAGAAGGGTGTAACTCTGTTTAGGATTGCATTGCAAGTTATTTGAAAAATAAAGGATGCCAGAGATATTTGCAAAGCAGTATTTCAGAGCTCCTTTGTATTTTCTGTTGAAGTTTGCCTTATTTTTGGACTTTTCCACCACTCATAGGTCCTTTGTAGAAATTTAGTTCCTGCTTTGGTTCTGATGGAATTTCTTTGACCAAGACTACAACGGGTGTCATACAGGAAGACAGAGTCATCCTTTTCCCAGTTTCTTGAAAATTACTGGTGTTAATGTGAGGCTATAGAAGGCAGACTTGAAAATCCTCTTGAGATAAAAATCTATTTCCCAGGCTTTGATCTCCAGCCATGATACATCAAGAAGACCAACCACACAAATTATGTGTCTTGCATGGATGCCCACAGTTGGATTTGAGAATGTAGGTTCTAGAAATACATTCTGAAAGCCTCTTTCCTTTCTACATTTTGGTAGATTACCTTATAAAACAATGATGTTCTGGTTTTGGTTATTCTGAAATGCTTGGAGCGGTAGCTCTATGCACCAGCAGCTACATGTAGAATAAGAATAATATTGGTAATTACTGTGGCTGCACTTCAGGACTCTGATCTACCCAAGTAATAAAGTAGGGATCAAGTTGCAGATCAACCACTTAATTGAGGAGTAGGGTTGCCATCTCTGGGTTGGAAAATACCTGGAGGCTTTAGGGGGGATCTGGGAGAGGGCAGGGCTTGAGGAGAAGAGAGACCTCAGCATGATACAATGCCATAGAATCCACCCTTCAAAGCAGCCATTTTCTCCAGGGGAGCTGATCTCTGTCAGCTGGAGAGCTGTAAAAGCGGGAGATCCCCAGGCCCCATCTGGAGTCTGGCAACCCTATTGAGGAGTCACTGTCACTCAGTTTATCCTAATTCTTGGCCTATTAAAAGGGGTGCCCTGCTGGATCGCACCAGTTATCTATCTAGCCAAGCCTTCTATTTCACACTGAGGCCAATCAGTTGCCTTGGAGGGCCAACAAACGGAGTACAGAGGGCAAGAACTTCTGTGAGGTTGCCCCCTAACACTGGCACTCAGACATTTTCTGCCTCTGGATGTGGAAGTTTCCTTTAATCATCAACATGGTTATCACCCAATGATGGGCATACCCTCCACAAATCCGTATAAACCCATTTTAAAGCCATCAGTGTTTGCAGCCATTACTACATCAACTGGCAATGAACTCCACAATTTTAATTCCCATCATCTAAAGTACTTCTGCCTTTTGTCAGTCCTGAATTGATTGCCTGTCAACTATACTGGGTGCCCCAAGTTCTAGTATGGAAGAGGGGGGGAAAGTTCTCTATATCCACTTTCTCCACCCACTGCATAATTCAATAAATTTCAGTGATGCCTAGCTTTGAATCTGAATGAAGGACATGGAAATTTGGGGCTGTGAAAGCACTAACAGTACTGAACAAGGAACCAATTGCATGGGTGCAATAGCTGAGAAGTTAATGGACACAGACAACCATGACAGATAAACCAACCTGATTCCATGAAGTGGAAGTACTGAGGCCCACCATGGGTATATTAGGGGGAAGGATGTAGTTTGTTTCCCACTTTTAAAGACGTAAATTACAGAGATTGCTGTGCAGTTCTAAGAATACCCATGGAATGGTAAGCAAACCCCACAGTGGAGGAGGGTTGCGAGGTCCCACCTGAAAACCAGTGGGGGGTGGGGAAAATTTACTGGTGGTAGTGGGAGGCCTAGGCCAGAGATGTGTGGTTCTGCCAGCCAGAAGAGATGTCACTACTGCGTCAGTGGCCTAGGCGTTCCCCTGCTGCCTGTAAGTCCCCCTGCCAGCCAGATGAATGGTGGCAAGGGGGCAGGCAGCTGGCTGCCCTACCGAGGAGACCTGTTGAGTATGAATCTGAATAAACCTGCTTAGGATGGCAGAGTCTGGAACCATTCAACAGCTTTGTGAGAGGGGAAGCGCTGGTATCCCGTCGCATCCGGCGCCTGTCCGCGTCCCACCAGATTTTTTTTGTAAGCCTCCATGTGCGCAAATGTAGAACTGCGCATGCACACAAATGCAGCACTGCTTCACTGCCATGCTTTACCGTCACCGTGTGATCGGCGGCTGATGGCCTGAGCACGGAGCCTCAGGGGAACATTGGAGGAAAAAAGCCTCCCCCCCCCCCCCGATTATCTCGCTCGTGTGACCGGGGCCTAAGAATGCCACACAGTTGCTTGGAAGTATTACTCTTTGAACTCTGTAAAATGTTCCTCAGAGTAAAACATACATAAGCATAAGGGATACTTCTGGAGACCCAAGTGTCCTAGCAACTGCCTAAAGGCACGAGCAATTTGAAACAAAAAAAGGTAAACCAATTGGTAAATGAACTATAAATTATACTCAGGAGTTTCACTTTCCTAACTGTACATTTTTGTATGCACAGTATGTGATAAGAAACCATGCCTCGGCCAAACCTCCACCTATAAATTAACAAAAAAGAGATCAAAGTTACTGAAAGTTACTGTTCTGTTTTATTGTGCATACGTATGTTAGTTGTGTGGTGAGGGGAGAATCAGCTTTCTCAATAAAATTCATATTTTAAAAATCCCCTAGATCCATAGGAAAAATCTTTATGTGGAAGGATGTTCACCACAGTCATTGTCATCGCACCAATGCTGTCTTCCTTTCCACATTACACATCCACATCCCCAATCCACCTAACATTAGTCATGACTGAATCCTGTTAAAACTTACAGAACAGGTTAGTCACAAACAAAGCCCAGGCTATAAATGCAGCACAATAAAATGACAAGAGTGAGGATACCGAAACAGACTGTACCCCTCCATACTGTAGGAAGGTGATTCCATTTCTGAACACTCCCCTACCATGAAAAGCCAAGAGAGCAGTAGCAAGGAAAGGTCCCATTCCAACTTCCAGGCCTTTTCTCTGCTTTGCAAGTTTTTATTTACAAGGGCATATTTTAAAGGAACAAAGGCCCTGGTCACACGGGGGAAATTCACACGGCCAAAGTGCGGCTTTTTAGAGTCGCACCAAAAGAGACACATGGCGGCGGGATCAGACAGATCCCCTGAGCCGCCGCGCAGTTGCTACCCGGCACAATCAGATGCCGGGGGGGAAGCCATGGAAGGGAGAGCGAGGCAGCCAGCTGTGCATGTGTGCGCATGTGCAATTCGGCCGGGAGCTTTGAATGCTCCTGAAGATGGGCGCGCCGGCAATCCCACGGCCGCACTTGCTGCGGCGTTACAGGTTGGTCCTACTATTTCCTCAGGGTTTTTTTTACTGCACATTTTCGGCCTGAAGGGACGGATCGGGGACGGGTGTGCGCCACTTCCCAGATGTTGCGGTGTGATCGCGCCCGTTTGCTGCCCCCCCGATCCATCCCTCTTGTGGGCCAAAACCTCCCGTGTGACCGGGGCCACAGAGAAGTATTCGGAAACTACCACCGGCAGTCTGAAGTGGCATGCTCTGCACTACAATCTCACTCTCCAGCATTCACAATCTGGATAGGGTTGCCATCCTCCAGGTGGGGCCTGTCCTCCAGACTGCAGAGATCAGATCCCGTAGAGGAAATGACAGCTTCAGAAGGCGGTCTTTATAGCATCACATCCCTGCTGACCTCCCTCCCCTCCCTAGGCTTTGCCCCCAAATCTCCAGGAATTTCCCAAGCCATTGTTGCCAGTTCCTAAAGATTCCCTCTCAGTGGAACTTACAGTAGAATTCTAGGCATGCCTACTCAGAAGTAAGTCTGTCTATGGACAATGGGCCAAATGAGAGTGCATAGGATTGCAGTCTTAATAATGACTTATTTTAAGCCAGATTGGGACTACAGTCTCCCTTTTTTGTATATGTAGTCTTTATTTTTAACCCTTTAGCCAGCAGTGAGTGTGAAGTGCCATCGAGTTGCAGCCAACTTTATGGTGACTCCACCAAGGGGCTTTCAAGGCAAGGGAGAAGCAGAGGTGGTTTACCATTGCCTTCCTCTGCAGAGGCTTCCTTGGTGGTCTCATTTCCAAGTACTGACCCTGCGCAGCTTCCAAGATCGGATGAGATCGGGCTATCCCGTGCTGCCTCTTAGCCAGCAACAAATCTTATTAATTAACAAAAGTAATCAGAGATGAAATAATCTTTAAGAGCTAAGTGTCTGGTAGTTTTATTAATAACCTCAAACTGTCCTTTAGTTTTCCCATCATTAGAAAATGTTCGTAATTTATAAATTCCACAGGCTACTGTGTGCAATTCAAAGCTCTACTCCCTGTCACAAAGATAGATCTAAACTAACTTGAAGTACCCATAATAAAAGTCATTTTGGGAAGAATTATGAACTCTGAAAAGGACAAATTGAAGTCTTTTGATTCTGGAAGCAGGAGTTAAAACTAAAGGAAGACTGATGATCTCTAGTCCCAGCTGCAAGTTTTGTGAACTAAGCCTTTTGGCAGATACCCCGGGAAACAACCCAGAATTTCAGGTAATTTGGACACAGATGTCTGGGTGACGGTAATAAACATTTTATCATCTGTTTGTCTACCAAAATAAGCTGTGTATTAAAGAGAAGGGAAGGTCTGTCAGTCAACCAGACTGACACATCATAGGCATATTTAGACATTCAAACGTACATGCATTGTACTATGTAGAGGGGAGCAGGAGAGCCAGCGTGGTGTAATGGCTAAGAGTGGCAGACTCTAACCTAGAGAGTCAGGTTTGATTCCCCACTCCTACATATGAATCCTATTGAGTAACCTTGGGCCAGTCACAGTGATCTTAGGACACTCTCAGCCCCACCTACCTCACAAGGTGTCTGCTGTGGGGAGAGGAAGGGAGGTAGGGATGTGCATTCGGTTTGGACAACCAAAAAACAAAACAAATAATGCTTATTCAGCATTATTCTGGCCTGCCGAAAGCCAAATCAGATTCTCTAATGTGATTCGGCTGGCTGAACAGGGATTCCCCGAATGGATGCAGTGTATTTGGCATCCATTCGGGGAATCCCTTTGCTGGGCGAGGAAGAGAAAGTGTTTGCTTCTGGGGCTGCTGCTGCCTCAGCAGAGTGATTCCCTGGCCAAGGAAAGGTATTTAAAGCATGAGCCCCAGAAGCAAGGGAAAGTGTTTTAAATGTAAACACTTTCCCTTCCCCCCACTTCGGCTGGTGGGCTGGAGAAAGCACTGGCTGATTGTTATGGCAGAACTGGTCGAAGTTAAATCCATTGAAGACAGAGGTCCTGTACCTGGGTTGGGGGGGGGGAGTGGATGTGGGTATCAGACTTCCCATGCTGGAAGGGGTGCCTTTGGTGCCAGCCCAGAAAGTGAGGAGCCTGGGAGTAACACTGAATGCCTCCCTTTCCATGGAGGCACAGGTTACTGCAGTCGCCAGATTCACATCTTTCCATTTTAGGCAGATTAGGTTACTGAAACCCTATCTGTCTCCCTAGGATTTAGCTACAGTGACCCATGCAGCGGTCACTTCCAGGCTTGATTACTGCAATTCACTCTGATTACTGCAATTTGCCAGCTAGGGGTCAGAGATGCTGTTGTGTGATGGCATCACAACATTTCTGGGAAAAATATGTCCATCAGTCTTTATTATAGCTTCAGGTAATGACTCTGATTCTGAGAAAATCTGAATGAGAAAATATTAAGCATAATAACCAAGTATCCTGGCTAACACTATTACTTTATGCTTCACGTAGAATCTTATTTCAATTTTTCTGACTTTTGTGTAAAACCATAGAGCTTTTAGAAATTCCTACACAGGCACAACATCACTTCCAGCTTTTACCCAGAAATAACATTATGCTGTCACCCAAAGTTGCCACTGATACCCCCCATCTCTTATTTAAGTTTGTGTAATGTATCCATATCAGACCGCATTCGCGGCCATTTCACCACGCGGTCAGGCGAAGCGACCAAGCTTCACTCTCAGTAACAATGGAACAAGTGGATCCTAGCAGGCACCTATCAGCAGGCTAGGCTCCTGGCCGAGAGCCTATGGAACTCTCGGCCACTGTAAATAGCCAATCACTTGTGTTTGGGGAGCGGGGTTTGTGCACATATAAACCAGCCTGCGAGCTGGGTACTCTCGTCTTGTTCTGAGCTGAAATAAAGTATGAGAGCTGAAATCACTAGTAAGTCTCAGTACTTTTCAGTTTGTGATTCATGAATCTACAATACTTAAAGAAGAAATTTATTCAGAGCAGCACATGTTTCATATGAAACCTACAGGATTCTGCCCCTTACAGATATATTCCTCAGTGATGCTACTATATTAGTCCCCTTGCTATATTTTATGCCAGCAGGGCAATGATATTTGCTACACAGTTCCTTCTTGTGTCTGTTAATGGTGCCAAATGAAACACCTCTGCCACTGGTTCCTCTCTCATCCCTCCCTACTTAGCCCATGGTGGAAACATTTTTACCCCCATGGGTAAACATTTTTACCCCCATGGTTTTACCCCCATGGGCAAAAGACCAGCTCTGGGAAATTACTCCATTTGGGGGGGAAATTGCATAGGGAAGGGTTATACCTCCCTTCTCCAGTTCTGATCTCATGCAGGCAATCCTGTGGCTACTATTTCCATTTAAAAATAATTAAATCCAGAACAGGATCTAAGTGTACACAGGCTCTTCCTGTATTTACTTTGCCAATCCAACCACTGACCACTGATCTATGAATGATCATTGTCTTAGGTAAGCTGCAAAGTCAGGTATTTCCGCTTCCACAAACTGAAATGTAAATTTTGGAACATTTGTGATCAAGCTATACAAATACAGCATTAGTGTTTCTTTTTATATGTTGCTCATAGTCCTTTCATGTTGTCCATTTTCATCACCTTTGATTTTCACATCTGATTCTCCAACTCTTTTTTTGGCTTTGACAGCATGTTATATTACCTTTTGTCATTTGCACACCATTTATATACAACTGAGGCAAAAGTAACATTAAAATTTAACAGGAAAAAATGGTAGGAAAAAAAAACTAAACTGGCCCCCAAATAAGGACTTGAGGATTGTATTTTCACAAGGGGACAAGGAAATAGAAACGGATTTTTGAATCAAAAACAGTGAGGATGGTTGTGAATGAAGCATTGCAGAAACTGACAAGTTCCTAGCTTATACCTTACACTGCTTTTGCTGGGGCATGATAGGAAAATTGACTTTACTTGGGCAATGTGTGCTGTGGTACAATATTACAAGCCCTACATCCAATTTTTCTCCCATCATTCTACTGCACTTGTCAAAGGTTTTAAGGACTGGTATAAGTGTCATGCAAACAAGAATAAGAATATTTCAAAGCAGAATCTTCTCATTGTCTGACAGATTACCACAAACAAAAACAACCCCCAAAACTTACAGCTTGCATGCCAACTTTTGTGCTACACTTAACTGTAAACAGTCAGAAATAATTACTGTCTCCCACCAGGACCTCCCCCCCCCAGCCAAGTAGTAAAAAGGCAGATTGTTTTGAGTGTATCTATTATATGGTTGTGAAGATGGAACATAACAGAAGAGAAAATGGTCTCCTCTTACATTATACTGATATAAATAGGTCAGGGAAAAGAAAATGTGTGCTTTTCTCAGCACAGCAGACATGAAAACCTACACAATTTGCTCTTTCCCACTAAACTGATGCTTTAGTACAATTAGGCCTTCAGAAAGAACAAGAAATGTTCAAGAAATACAGCCTACAGAGATGGCCTTTCCAATGGAGGCCCTCATATTCTCCAGAGAACAGTAGCAGCAGCTCCTGCTGCCACCAATTATATGAGGCATAGATAATATTGCTCTCTTTCCCATTCTTTTGTTAGTGTGCTATCCACAATACCCAGCCAAAGTTATCTTTCTGGAAATGGCCCTGGCTGAAGCAGTGTTGTTGCAACAGCAGCAGGTCCATTTAAACAGTAACAGGAAGACTCACGGAAGCATTCTGGAAGAAGCAGGTGTGGCCATATAGAAAAGGCATCTTGAAGTCACTTCATCTTCATGGGTAGTATGAAATGGTGTGCCTGGGGTCAGCTTGAGCAATCAGGGATGGATGGGGTGGTGAGGAAGAACATGACAAGTAAAACTAGCACAAGAAGATCTGTGGGGCTGAAGTGTCCATGCTCTGAGTAGAGATATTGCCTTTCCTAACACAGTCTTGCTGCCTGTACATGGTTACTCATCATGAGTAGAACTAGAAAGGAGCAAAGATTGGAGGACAGCTACTGTTGCCAAGTTCCTCGGACATTAATAGAACCTCTTTCAGACGGATATTTGGAAAGCGTGGAAATGAGTGCTGGACCAACATGGGCAGCGGGTTGTGTGTGTTTAGGACAGAAAGGGAACATTTTTGTCAGAAGCAAGTCAGGAGATCTGCAAGATTTTATGACCATTTACCCATGCATAATTTTCCTCCTTGGATGCTGTGTTGTGTTGTGGGATGGGGATGTCTACTCTTTACTAAATAATCTTTTACCAATGTTTTGCCCCACTCTCTATCTTCTTCCCTGTGCATGTCAGAGACTAGACAGGACTGGACAACTTCTGTTGCAGACTAGTCCTCCTAACCCTTGATTAGAACTACCTTCTTAAAAATATTCGCTGGGTAAATGATATTAAAGTGCAGGGTGTGTATGAAAAGCTTCTCATTTGATGCTTCTATTTATCAAATTTATATCTTAGCCACAGACTTTCCTAGGGAGCTCAGAGCGGCATACATACTAGGTATGTATGCATCAAGGAAACTGCTATGAGATAGGCTAAACTGAGGGATAGTAACCCAAGATAAGACAAGGAGCTTTATAGATAGATTTAGTACCAGTAGCTCACAAAGTAGAATTTTTGCTCACAAGGCTCCACAGCTTAGAGGGATCATTGATCATCACATATTCAGCATTGTAATTAAGAGATGCAATTCATTATTTCTACCAGCAACTCTGGTAACCTTAACATTTCGACATATGGATTAACCAGTAGGCCATTGCTACATAATGACAAGATATAAAATTTAAAAAGCCATATTCATCATCACTGTGAAAAATGTAACAAATAATTTGGTATGGGGTGTCTAGTTTGTGTTTTCCATTACAATCCACACTTGCATTTCTAGCATTTTACTGTATATTTAATCCCAATAAATATGCATTCAGACATTGAGCGAAAGTACATGCAAATACCAGCATCTTCTGGAATGTCAACAGACTGAAATTATTTGAGCATCATCCTTCTAAGATGTTGTTTTTCAAAGTGCAGCATCATCACTGCTGCCATTCTTACATGGATTAGGTTGGAAAATAAGATGCTTTTAATTACTCAATGACAGTTTCGGGCATCAGTGATCATGCAAATGCTCTTCATCTTACCAGATAATGTCAGCAATCTGCAAAGAGGCAGTCACTGCCGCTGTCATGGAGCTAGCTAAGTACATCAGCAACAAACACAAACTTTGTGCAGCCTCTTGAGATCATAGAAGAATTGCTCCATGACCTAGTTCAGATCAAAATCTAGCTAGAGAATGAGCCTACCCCGGTAAATCTTGCTGAAGTTTAATATCTAAAGGTTGCACCCACTTTCATGTATTTGTTTAGTCTAGTTGAGGGTAATAGAAGAACAGCATTGTAGTAGGTCAATGGTTCATCTCACCCAGTGGTGTTTTCTAGAGATGAGGGTGCTCTTTCCAGTTCTTCTTGTCTGAATAATCTAAACCTATTATTCAAAAATCAGAAAAATATATTACACTGTCAATGAGCCCTCAGGCCACTCAGAATTCCATGGTGCATCAAAGAATGTCACTGGGAGCACTACAGCGTTATCAAGATTTCACTTCCCAAATCTCTGTCCTCCCTTTTTGTCATCTGCCCCAACTGACCTGGTTCAATATTTGATAGTGATGCGGCTGGCAACAAACAATAAAGAGAACAATAAACCAGAAAGTGGATGCTGTACCCTTCATTGGATAGGGCTGTCAACCTCCACGTGGGATCTGGAGATCTGCCACTTACAACTCATCTCCAGATGACCAAGATCAGTTCCCACTGGAGAAAATGGCTGCTTTGGAAGGGGGGTGAACTCTATAGAATTATGCCCTGCTAAGGTCCCTCCCCTTCCCAAGCTCCACCCCCCCAAAAAATTCCAGGTATTTCCCAACCCAGAGCTGGTAATTATTTTCTTTGGGTGGAGCTAGAAAGTTACAGCTTCAATTCTCCCGGTCACCAGGATCCCTGGGAAATGCAGATTCCCAAAGATTCCAGTAACTGAGATTGTTGAGCAAGAGATATCATGGTGATAGCGTAAAATAACTAGAAAAGAGACTCACTATATGCAAACAAATAAAAATGTACCATATACCAACAACCTGGACTCGTATAGGGATACCTGGTCTACAAAGGCTTTCCCCTGCATTTTGTTTGACAGGGGTAGCCTTGCATACTCAAAGTATTGAGAGTAGTGATCTGCTCCCTTTATTGAAATGAAAAGTGTCATATATGCATAAAATTGAAGCCCAGCTGAAGTTCTTGATTGGGTAATGAGGAGGAATGCATCAGCATCATTGAATCCCCAAAAGGAATGTATCAAATTATTTTACATGTAGCACAGGGAAAAAAGACTGGGCAGGTGTAAGGTGATGAGACATCAACACTATAACCCTCTCTATCAGTTGACTGGGGCTGCGGTGGATCAAGTGGTTAAGATGCTGAACTGCAGACCGGAAGGTCAGTAGTTCAGCAGTTTGAGACCCGAGTGCCGCATGACAGAGTGAGCTCCCGTCTCTGGCCCCAGCTCCTGCCAACCTAGCTGTTCGAAAGCAAGAAATTGCAAGTAGATAAATAGGTACCACTTCAGTGGGAAGGTAACAGTTTCCCATGCACCTCAGCATCTAGTCATGCCGGCCACATGACCATGGAAATGTCTTCGGACAGCACAGGCTCTTCGGCTTGGAAATTGAGATGAGCACCACATCCCTAGAGTCGGATTTGACTGGCTTTCGAGCAAGGGAAACCTTTACCTTTACCTTTATCAGTTGACTACATTTTTCCTACCTACCCTTCAAAAAGCCCAGAGTAGCTTACGTAATTTTCCCCTCTGTTTTTGATCCTTCCAATAACTCTGTGAGGTAGGTGAGGTTAGAAGTGAGCAACAGTGAGCTACTCAGTGACTTTCATAGTTGAGTGGGGATTTCAATTTGTTCTCCCCCCATACAAGCCCTACTCAGATTTTTTGACCACTATACCACACTGGCTCTCAAGAATGGTACATTAAAGATAAAGTCAAAAGCAACGTCAAGAAAGTGCATAATGCATACGATCTTTACTGTAGCTTGCATTTACTATTGCATCCTCCCTCCCCAATTATACATTACAGTAGAAGAACTGAGAGGTGAGAAAAGTGGGTGGTTTTGAATGAATCAACAAACTAAACTAACAAGTCACCCAAACCAGATGGTATTCACCCAAGAGTTATTAAAGAAGTCAAGTGAAACTGTGGAACAAAAATATGTAACTCATTAAAATCAGCCTCCACACCAGATGACTGGAATATGGCCAACATAAGAGCAAAACGGAGGGAACTGAACAAGTGTTGTGAAAAAATAACAATATTTTAACCTTTGCCTCTTTGTATACAAAAGGGTTTCCATGCCCCCTTACCCATAATAACTTCTTCCCCTCCTGTCCACAGCTTTTCTATTTCAGCTAGAACCATTCTGAAGTAATGTAAAAAGAACTGAGTGCCATTTTAAGGCATAGTTACACCACCGTCCATCTATGTTTACATATAAAACATACATATAAAACTGTACTGTTACACATAAAATGTTTACATAGGAACAGAAAACATTTATGGCATTGTTTAGGCAGGGATCTATACACATACACTTTTCCCACAGCTGCCCACTGGATACAGTATCATTCCTCACTTACCCGAGTCTCTGGAAATTTGCATGAAAGACTCCACGCCTTTTTCTCCATAATTTCCTTCAGAAGCCAATGTAGAGACATAATTCCACCCCAATGCTTTTACTATGTCCACCATTGCTTGTGCTTGGAAGGAATCTGGAGGGACCACTCGTGAGAAGAAATCATAACGCCTGTCGTCACTTAATTCTGGGGCAGTTGAAGCATAACTGATTTGGGGGATCTGAAGGGAAAAAGAACAATTATTTGGAGTTATAAATTGATCAACTCAACACACACACACAACAATTAGCTTGAGCTGTAATGCAATTAGCCTACCCAGTGCCCATCTGTTACTTTCCATTTCCATTGGTTCCTAAGTGAAAGTCAATGAAGCTATCTTTCAAATGACTTTCATTATGTGAATACTAATTGACCAATTAAAGTATTATCAGTCCCTCCGCAACTTTCATAGACCTCTGTAATGAAGGATGTATTAACATGGTTGGAGTTAAACCATATATAAGTTTGTCCCAAAACATGGGGGGGGCATGTAGTTTAATTTGGAGGATTACAGATTAGCTTGAACCATCATTTTGCTTCATCTGAGGGTAGCTCTAGCCTTCCGAGCAGCTGATTGCTATCTAGTTATTCAACATACAAATCACAACATTGGCTTTGGCAGACCCCATGTTATGCAGAATTGATATTAACTGTACAGAAATACTTTAACTAGGAAGCAAAACTTCTGATTTGAAAGTTTCAAACCTGGCATACAGTGTTCAGAGTGTGTGATTTCTACTGTGCAGCCAGTACTTTGTATATAGGTCATTGGAAACTGTGCATTCCACAAACGAATTAGGAGAATTAACATTCAGATACCTGAGACAATAGTGGTTGTATCTATTTGGTTACTAATGAAATGGGGGGGGGGCCCTGCAGCTCAGTGGTGGAGCATCTGAACTTCATTCAGAAGGCTCCAGATTTTTCAGTTTCACAAAGGATCAGTTAGGTGGTGATATAAAAGATCCATCTGAGACCCTAGACAGCTGTTTCCAAACAGACTAGACCAGTGGTGTTGAACTCATTTGTTATGAAGGCCGGATCTGACATAAATGAGACCTTGTTGGGCTGGGCCATGTGTGTCATAAAATGTAATGCCAGGTAGCAGAGATATAAACTTTATAAAGGACACAAACACAAAGGTGTTTTTTTTACTTAAAATAAAAACATGTTTAAAACATTAGCACTCTTGCAATATTTTATTTAACAGTGTCTGATAACTGACACCTCTTGCTCTGAAGTATTGCATCAACATGTCTTTGCTGTTGCAATCTTGAGTATGCTGTTCAGGTGTATATCTGTGCTATGATGACGCAGCAGCAGAACAACTGGAAGAAGAAGCAGAAGACAGCCAATTCCACTGCGGGCCTGATAGAAGCCCTCAGGGGGCCTGATCCGGCCCCCGGGTCGCATGTTTGACACCCATGGACTAGACAATACTGATTACATAGATCAAGGGGCAGGTTCATGTGTACTGCTTCCTTTGTAAATCTGAGATAGAAAAACTAGGCTTGATTACATTTCCCCCCCCCCATCTGAATTTGAATTTCCACTCTGATTTGAGGATTCCAAATTGCTTATTGTAGTTTGGCACTGATACGTTTCAACATTCTTACGATTTGGATTTCCATTGGGATGATGTCATTTGATGCAGCTTTTGTTTCACATCCTTTATTTCTCTTAAATGATAACAAGTGCATGTGATAAGGGTGCCAACCACCAGGTAGGGCCTGAATATCTCCCAGAATTACAGTTTATAAAGTAGGGATGCCAGTCCCCAGGTGCAGGCAGGGATCCCCGAATTTGAGGAATTCTGCCCATCACTGCCCGGCTGGCTGGCGGGGTAAGCCCTGCCTCCAAGCCCCATCATCAACAACAGCCACCTATGGCCATCCCTCTCCCTCCCCTCCTGCCAGATTTAAAGGGCCCTCCAGCTGATCCTTGGGACCATGTGGCCTGCCAATCAGCTGGAGGGCCCTTTAAATCTTGCAGGAGGGGAGGGAGAGGGGTGGCCAGTGGCCACACGCCAGCACTGCAAGCGGTGGATTTGCCACTTGGGAGCCAGAAGCGTGGGGCCCCACTCCTCCAAAAGCATTTAAAGGGTCCCTTTAAATGCTTTTTGAGAGCAGGGGCCGTACACTCCTGAATCACCATTTGGGATTCATGCGTGTGCAGCCTCCACTCGCCAAAAACATTTAAAGGGACCCTTTAAATGCATTGGGGGGGGAGGAGCCTGAATTTACTGCTTAGGATTCAGGCATGTCCCCAATGTGATGACATAACTTCTGTCCTCACATTGGGGACATATCCGCCCCCTCTGGGAATGCCTCCCAATGTCCCCCACTGGGGAGCAGGCAGCACCTAGCAACCCTATTATCAACAGGCATGAGAGATGAGTTTCCGTCAAGTAAATGGCCACTTTGGAGCATAGAGTCTATGGGGTGACACCTCACTGTGGTACCTCCCTTCCCCAAACTCTGCCCTCCCCAGGCTCCATTCCCAAAATCTCCATGAGCTGGCAACCCTAATATGCAACCACATATGCATAATGCAAAGCCAACTCTCAGACTGCAGATGTGCACTGACAAAAACTCAGTGCCAAAACGAAACCTGATATGATTGTGTGGTATGCCCCACATCCACCAAAACCCTGAGACAAATCTCTGGTACTTTGTGCCTCCTACCACTCAAATGTGGAAATTTTTTAATGATGCCAGAATATGACCTGTGGGCATTAGGGCTCTAGTATTTGCATTAACTTCCTCATTAGAACAGAGCTGTCAAACCTAAGGTGCCTCTCCCTAGAAGATAAATGATTAAACTGAGGATATCATAGTTTGCTCACATTATGGGAAGACAAGAGTTACCCAAAATATGATAATGCTAGCAAAAGTAGAAGGCAGCAGGAAAAGAGGAAGACCCAGCATGAGATGGATTGACTCAATCAAGGAAGCACGCAGCCTTTAGTTTGCCAGGGCTGGGTTGGAAAATATCTGGAGACTTCGGGGGGGGGGGGATCCCGGAGAGGGGGGGGTTTGGGAAGGGGAGGGGACTCAGCATGGTGCAATGCCATAGAGTCCACTCTTCAAAGCAGCCATTTTCTCCAGGGGAGCTGATCTCTGTTAGCTGGAGATCAGCTGTAAAAGTGGGAGATCTCCAGGCCTCACCTGGAGGCTGGCAACCCTAAGGTTGCAAGGCCTGAGCAAGGCTGTTAACAACAGGATGTTTTGAAGGACATTAATTTATAGGGTCGTCATAACTCAAAAGTCACTTGATGGCACTTAACATACAGGCCCTTTGGGATTTCCAAAGAGGCCTTCAGCCCCATTACTACATTTCACAAGAATTACCACATTATCTTTTTGATAAGGAAATAACACATAGTCCTGAAAAGGGAGCTAGCCTACCTATGTGATTCTTGTACACGGTGTTTCCTTTGCTTGGATTTATTCCGCCGTGGTCCCTATTTTTGTCTTGCTGCCTATGTGATGCCATCTGCTAGCCACTCACACTGGTGGGATATTTCAATTTGACAGCATTTGTGGCAAAAGAACAGAGGGTGTGTATCAGATGAAGGCAGTTCATTTTTGTAGGCTTATGGAGGAGGAGATTTTTAGGGATGGAAGTATGTTTGGGAAAGCAGGATACAAGCAGAGATCTTTGCCCTAGCAGTTCTGCCTGTGACAAATTAAAAGGGTCTGGGGCAAAACTCTGCTAATGCTCTCTTTGAAACAAAATAATTTGTTGGAATTACATGACAACTCTTCACTGAATTTTATTAATGAAAGGCATGAGACCTGTGCTGCTCAGCCAGACTAATCCAGTTAAGGTTTCTTGCTCAGAAGTCCCTCAGATGCTGATGAGGATACCACAGAAGAAGTTGCTGAGTCAAGTCCCTGAGGTAATCTTAGTTCAGCATAGCTGTAAATTATTCACCAAAAATAAATGCTCAAACTTTCAGCCAAGGTTACAAAAACTGTTCTACATGTTAAGAAAAAATCCACCCCTCATTACCTCTGTCTTTCTGCCTTTCGTTTCTGCTAAGGGTTGCACTTTTGAGAATTTGTTGCACATTTTAACAGGCCCATGTCAGGCAAGGAAGGCTTTCAAGCTGGGAACAGAAATACTTCAGAGGCTTGATCTCAGCTTCTCACAAGCATTTTAGAAGTGCCATTTTTCAAATGCAGAGATTTATTACAACTGAGTTTCAGAATAAAATTACATACACTTACTCATACACATATCCAATAATTACAAAGTTACAGAAGCAAAACATCAAACCACTGAAGCATCAGGATTCCTATTTACTTTGCAAATTATGTAAATTCACCACCATATAATTTGTGTGTCCCTCTGTTCTAGACAGCATTTTATTATATAGAAAGATGCATAGGTATATACACAGCACGGTTGTGGAGAGAAAAATGTGTGCATTAAAAATGTTGATGCCCAAGTCAGGATTCTATATTAGCACAGATCTGCAGCTTGGATGCATATAGATGTGCAAATCATTTGTGTAATGTCATACTTTTAATATGGGTGCCATGCTTTAAATGTAGAGACATAGTTGCAAAAGAAGCCATGATCTGAATATAGATGAATGAACCAAGACAACAATGATAGCCAATTAAATATAGATCCAGGTTTGATCTTAGTATTCCACAATTAAGAAGGATACACCTTTCTTACATGCCAAGGAAAATGCGGATCACCACTTTGGGGTCAGGTAGCCATTTTCTTCAGGTCAATTTGGCCAGGGATCCTTTCCCTCCTCTTCTGGACATACTGCAGGGGTCACTGGGGGTATGGGGGGAGGTATTTGTGAATCTCCTGCATTGTGCAAGGGGTTGAACTAGATTACCCTGGAGGCCCCTTCCAACTATAAGATTCTATGATTCTACGTTTACACATCAGTCTCCAGGTTTGATATATTTATTAGCCTCTCTGTGTGTTCTCACGGAATTGAATCCAAGCAAATTATGACCATGTGGACTTAACCTGTTATCTGTTTGGGTTTTGTGTCTCTTAAAATATCTACATTATGTTAAATAGTAACCATATAAATAAAGCTTGTTATTCCTGATTCTGATAATTTTTTCATTATGCTGTATGCTGTATGCTAATTTACTGCTCAACCTCTGCCTATATGTATGGACTGTTAACTTCCACTTCAATGTATCTGAGGAAGTATGCATATACACGAAAGAGTATACCTTGAATAAAACTTTGTTGGTCTTGCCACTGGACTCGAACTTTGTTCAACCAATTGAATAATCAGAGATGAACCCACAGAACTGCCATATACTGAGTCAGACCATTGATCTCTCAAAGTAACTATTGTCTATTTTCACTGGCAACAGCTCTCTGGGGTTTCACATCACCTGCAACCCAATTCTTTTATGGGAGATGTCAGGGATTGATCCTGGAACCTTGTGCATGCAAAGCAGGTGCTCAGACATGGCATCATGGCCACTCCCTAGCTTATCTCTCCTTATATATAAAAGCCTTTTGGTGGTGGCACTCTCCAGAACATTCCACACACTCCCGAATTGGTTGATGCCCTGGTGTGTCACTCAGAATCTGTCCCTATCCACTGGCTGTGTTGCTTGAGTCTCGCCTCCAACATTTTAAACAGTTTGCTGTTCCTCTCTCCCCCATAGCCAGACAGAACACAGATGCCTTTGCCTTGGAACACAGAGGTCGTTTTCATATGTGGCTTGATTGGCCTTTGCCTCTAACATTCTAAATAGTTTGCTGTTGCTTTTCTGAGGTAAAATGTGTTCTGAGGTAAAATACATTTCCCCTTAGTGCCTGTTGGGGGAAACTGTTGTTGCCAATCTCCAGGTGGGGGCTGGAGATCACTCAGAATTACAAGTGCTCTCCAGAAGGGAAGGGGGAGGAGATGGAAAGGTGAAGTCAGAGGAGCGTATAAAGGTAGGTTGATGTTTGGCTGGAAAGGAGATAGGGTTGCCAACTCCAGGTTGGGAAATTCTTGGAAATTTGAATGGAGGAGCCTGGAGAGGGTGGGGTTTGAGGAGGGTGGGACCTCAGACAGGTACAATGTCATAGACTCCACCCTCCAAACCAGCCATTCCCTCCTGGGGAACCATCATTGCCAATCTCCAGGTGAGGGCTGGAGATCACTCAAAATCACAACTGTTATTCAGGTAGCAGAGATCAGTTCCTCTGGAGAAAATGGTGGACTCGGTGTCATTATACCCTGCTGAGGTCACCACAGAAAATTGACACTGAGTGCCCAAGGCCGGGGCACACACCCAGAGCCTCTTTCTAGAGCTCGTTGTCTTTATTTCCACAATGGGCCTTATTCTTAGTATTATAATGAAGCCAGGTGAGTGATGTCCATCTGCAGCAGCAAAATAAAACAGGAATCATGTGGTACTCGAAAGACTAGTAGAGTTCATTCCAGCATTAGCTTTTGTGAGTCATTGTTCATCCATTTGATAATTCCATATAAAGAATCCAGTATATAGCAAGTCAGCTTGGCATCTAGGCCATGGACATATATTAAATACTTGTTTAATTATTAGTTTATTTAAAAACACACACTAAAAGAAACAGAAAATAAATATGAATGCTTTTCTATCTTCATTGTTCTTCATATAGCTGTCTTCTACATAGGCCACAGATCGGGGGGGGGGGGAGACTCAAAACCCTTGAATTGTAGATCTACAGTTGGGCTGCTAAATGATAGGCAAGGGATATATAGAGATTTTAATACCTTTGGGAGCACATGAATCTGATTATCAGCTTCATGCCATTTGAAGCAGTCTTATGCCTAGTCAGACCGCTAGTTCATCTAGCTCAAACTGGTCTATTCTGGAACAGATCCCCCCCCACACACACACACACCAGCTCTACTATCCAAGATTCTTTTAACTGGAGATGCCAGACATTGATCCTGGGACATTCTGCATGAAAAGTGCTTTCTCTGCCACCAAGCCATGGCCATTCCTGAAAAGGTGGTTACTGTCAGGAGCTGCTGGGATTTCAACTAGAAGTTTCTTAATCTGCTCACTGGTGGCGCAATTACTTATGTATTCTGTTACTTTCTACAGCAATTATTTCATAAAGCATGTAAACATGGTGCAAGGTTCAGCATTTAGTCATAACTATTTTTAACAGTGCCAGAATGTCATCTAACATTCCCTACAAGCAACCACCACTAGCTTTGAGAGGTATGTCAAAGTCCTCTTTCCATTTTTATTCCCCGAAGGAATAGTTACTATTCCCAGGCATACTGTCACCACCTCAGACGTACAGAAAGAATATCTGCTCAAGTCAGCAGGAGGGAAAAAAGACCTTCTCAATATGCTTCTTCTTCTTCAGTTAGATAAAAAGTTCAATTCTAGGGCAATCAGGTCACAGATAAATAATAGGTTGTGAGGTACTTTCAAGAGGGAGCTACAATTCTGTAAATA
The DNA here is from genome assembly GCF_001447785.1 of Gekko japonicus. Lineage (NCBI taxonomy): Eukaryota > Metazoa > Chordata > Lepidosauria > Squamata > Gekkonidae > Gekko > Gekko japonicus. Next base: position 1,612,558 of record NW_015167071.1, read on the forward strand.
AAGCAGCAAAGACATCTTAGTCATATATAAAATCAGAAAGAAGTGACTGGGTTTGGAATCAAGCTGGGGCCAAGCCTCACGAACTACTGCAGTCTTACTGTACTCTGTTCTCAGGGCTGTTTCTAGGCAGGAAATGGGTATATACAACAGGGGGTATCTGCAGCTGGCAGCCATTCTGAGCCACATAATTTGGCTAGGACTTGAATACATTGCTCTGCTTCTCTTCTGCCTATTACACTTCTTCTGCCTATTACACTTCAAGCTCCAGTTTCTCCAGCTTAAGCCACTGACCTCAGTGACCCTGCACTAGAAATAGTTATCAGATTTGAGGGGGGTGCAGTCACTTTTGAGTTTTATATCATTTCTTTTCTTAGACTTCAAGGCTGAATTTTTGCTGAAAGTCTTTTAGAATTATCCAGAAACATGTGTTTACTCTGTAATTGTGAAGGCTGAAAAGGTCCTCAAGCCTTCAACGAAGGATAAGAGAATATCTCCATTGCTAGTGATGTTCTGCTACTTTAAATATATCTAATTCTCAACATGGCTAAATCTGTGAAAATTAAATCCAGAGTTTGGAGTCACGAACGTACGAGACATATTTTTCTACAAACCTGAAAAAATATCCCAGGTTTTGCAGGGGGGAAAAGGGAAACTTTAAAAAATGCATTGAGGGATTAAAATCTCCACAATGATCTAAACATTGCCTATAGCTTTCAGAAATGAATGCTCTCAGTTACCATCGCTAGGCAACTACACAGTATTGCCAGTCTGCCATCCTTCTAGCCTTGTTTTCAGTCAGTAAAAGGCAGGGGGAACAGCCCTTTCCAAGTTTATTTTGGCTTTTGAGAGAGGAATCATAGGGCCAGGCCTGGCATCAGTCATTGGGCAACTTGATAGCACATGATTTGCATGACTTACCAAGGATTGGCTGCTAGCTACAGTTCAACGGACCCCCCCCCCCAAAAAAAAAAGTTGGTGTGGTGTAGTGGTGAGAGTTTCAGACTGAGAGATCCTAGTTCAAATTACCACCCTGCTGTGGAAGCTCACTGGGAGACCTTGGACCAGTTACACATTGTCAGGATGAAGATAAAGGAGGAGAGGACATTGCTACAAGCTGCTTTGGATCCCGCTGAGGAGGAAGGTGAGGTATAAATGACATAAATAAATAATAAATGTAGCTAAAGATGAGGGGGCAGATAAAAGGTAGGTTGGTGGGTAGGGGGGAAGTAAGAGGAGAGGCTTTCAGGATGAAGGAAAAAGAAAAAAAACTGTGGGCAGGGGGATGCAGGGGAAAGTAAGGTACTCCTCACAAGTGATCCTGCCTGTGTTAAGGCATTAAACCCTGATGCCATAAGAATAACAATGGTGCCAACAAATTCAGCATTATCATGGGTTTGCTATAGGATCAAACAGGAAGAATAAAACCAAAATGAGGGCCTTTGGGTTCTTCGGCTGAGAGAGCTACCTTAGTGTAAAAGTGAATCACATCCATTACAAGGGATGGGCGCAAATTGAACCATGAAGCAAAATTCATCACAAATTTTGCCCTGTTCATGGTTTGTGAATAGAACTTCATGGAAGGTCTATGGTAACAAACTTCCATGAACTTTTGAAGCAGTTCAAGCTGGGTAGTGGTGGTTTGTGGATGAGGCAGAAAGCGGGGGTTTAAAGGGACTCTAAGACCCTTTAAACCCGTTTTCTGTTCCCAGTGAAAGCCACAAAAACAGCTGAACGGCAGGGACACGTTCAGCTCAGCCATTTCAGGCTGCCTTGAGCAGTCCATTTAAATTTGAAATGGACTGCAGAAGGCAACCTGAAAAACAGCTGAGCCCATGGGGAGCAGCCTACCCACCAGTTAGCTGTTTTGAACTTTCTTGTGCAGTCCTTTTAATTAAAGGTAAAGGTTCCCTTGCTCGAAAGCAAGTCGAATCCGACTCTAGGGTTGCGGTGCTCATCTCCGTTTCAAAGCCGAAGAGCCAGCGCTGTCCGAAGACATTTCCGTGGTCATGTGGCCGGCATGACTAGACACCAAGGTGCACGGAACGCTGTTACCTTCCCACTGAAGTGGTACCTATTTATCTACTTGCAATGTCTTGCTTTCGAACTGCTAGGTTGGCAGGAGCTGGAACTAGAGACGGGAGCTCACTCCGTCATGCGGCACCCGGGTCTCGAACTGTTGAACTACCGACCTTCCGCAGCCTGCAGTTCAGCGTCTTAACCACTTGAGCCACCGCAGCTCCTTTAGATGGGTGCATTTAAAGGGGCTACACAAGGGAGCCCAATGGAGCTGAACTTGTGGGAAGAAGCTTCCCCACCAGCCCAGCGTCAGGCTCTCTTTGCACAGCCCCTGTATAGATTCTCTCCTTCCCAGACCACTTTACCCTTCCACACAGCCTGAGATTAGAGATCCCCAGAATCTCAGTTGGCATGCGGGTTTTACACATTAGCAACTCTGTCCAGAGCTGCACAGTTAATCTTACAGGGTAGCACAATTGGTCAGTGGGTCAGACTACAGGATTTAGGTTGAAGTCCAGTTTCACATCAAAACAGACACTATTTATAAACAAGAATAAGATTTATTCAGTATAGAACTTGCAATCAGACTAGAAGGATTCAAATGAACAGCCTAGGCAAGTTTTGTCTTAACTACATAGTAAGAAGCATATTTACCAAGTCAGGAACAGTTATCAGTCCAGAATAGTCCATGGTAAGAGTCCAGGTATCTTGAGAAACAATAGTTCCATCCTTGCAAGCACATGGTCAGCTCACAAAGGAGTCCTGCCTCAGACCACATGGCAGGACAAGAGCATTTCAGTGTCCATCCAAGATCTCACAACCAGGAACACACAGAGAGAGAGAGAGAGCTCTCCCATAGGGTTTAAAGCAGATATAGGGCAATTCAGTCTTCAAATTAGCTCTGGCCAGGAGCCAATTGAAGTAGACCTGGGTGTGCCCAATGGTAGGGTTGTCATGGCTACAACTTCTGAATGGTCAGTTGTCTTGGAGGCCACACCTGCAGTTGTGATCCCCCAAGCCCCAACTCCCATTGCGTACGTGCAGCTTCTAGCATGCTGGCCTAGCTTCCAGCATGAGGTGTGAAGGTATGTGGTTTATGGCATGGCAATAGAGCTTCTCTGACCTAATGGTCAGCCATCTGGCTTGCAACAGGAAACAAGGTATCAGAAGACTTTCCAAGGGGGGAGGCAGGGGTCTATAGGAATCAATATTTCTATACAGCCCCATTGAAAGGGGCTGCATAAGAGAGCCCAATGGAGCTCAGCCCATGGGGAGAAGTCTCCCCACTGGCCCAGTTTCGGGCATTCTTGAACAGCCCTTTTATACTGGGATGCACAAGGGAGCCCAATAGAGTTGAGCCCAGAGGGAGAAGACTGCATTCACTTTCTATGGGGTTTGTGGGGCCATGAACTAGTTCACTCTGGGAACACACTTCCTGGATCAGTTTGGTTCATGGTTTGGTTCGTGAGTCAGCAACGAACCATGAACTGAACCACATTTTTCTGGTTCATGCCTGTCCCTATCCATTACCTCAGTATTTTTTTACACTTTCTTACCTATACAGTTGACATGCTGGGTTTGAAAAAATAGTATTTTGGCTAAAACTACCTAGTTAGCTGACAGTTGAAGCAAAACAGAAATCATACTATTCAATACTCTGCCCTTAAGCAAAATACTAGTAAAACTAGGTCAGCTGTGTGATACCAAGCATCTTAAGTTAGTTTAAAATTCTTTTTTTTATCCTGACCCTCATTCATGGAGTTTATGGCAGCATATGTAGTCCTCCCATCCCCCATTTTATCCTTCCTACAAGGTAGGCTAGACTGGGCAAGAGCGCCTGGCCCAAGTTCTCCCAGTAAGCTTCACATGAAACCCCCTCCCCAATCCATTACTCTATCTACCACATCACATGGTCTCTCAAATACTTTGACATATCCTAATGCATCTTACATAATAGAGATCTTGCCATAGTGCACATGTGCTGAGATGGGGTTGCAAGTCAGAACCTGGCAACCAATGGGGAACAGGGCAGAGTATAGTGGCAGCTTTCAGTTACAATCCTTGAGCAGTATTGGATGAAATGTATTCCCTATTATCTTGTGTATATTTGTTGTTCTATATTTAAGCTGCATTTGTGAGAAGTTAAATATATTATTGTTTGTTTAAATATTTGAAGTTTGATCTACATAAAATTAACAATACAAATGTAATTTAGCACAGAACTGTAGTTTTGCAGCTCTAACTGTTACACTGTGGTCCTCCCGTTGTAGATTACCACTCTGAGTGGGAGCAGGAAATAGAAGCCAGGGGTAGAGAATCCCCACCACTGGCAGGGGTATGGTAAAGCCAAATAAGAAATTCATGGTGCATGTGTTAACTCTGAACACCAAAGAGAAAGTTCAACATTCTATGTATGTGCTTGCATGTGTGTTTGCATGGGAGACAGCTTGTGTTATTTAGGGAGAAAGTCAACATATTATTATGAATCCTGAGAAGAAATCTAAAGATTCGTAAAGCAGGAACTGGGAGAAGCAATAGCAAATTGTTTTGTCAGAGGGCAGAGGCACAAGGTCATGATTGCTGGGTGGCAAATTTGGAGGATGGCAGCAAATTCAGCCCCATATAGTCCCTCAGCACAATCCATGTTCTTTTTTTTCTAGTTTATTTTTTGATTAAAATAGAATAAAAATAGAATTAAAACTAATACAGACAAAGTTCTGAAATACAAACTACAAAGCTATTATAAAACATCAATTATACAAGTGCAGAATTAATTTCTCGTTCTAGACAGGAAAGCATTCCATTTTGCGAATGTATCAGACATTTGACCATGTAGTAGACAAATTAGTTTCTGCTAATTTCTCTGACCAATCCTCTTTCTTCAGGATTATGTTCTTCTTCCAATTCTGAGCAAAAATTAGCCTTGCAGATGTTATGGCATTAAGAACAAATTCACAAACATCTTTAGAGGGGAATTCTACATGATCTAACAAAAAAAATCTCAGGGGATACTGGTAGCTCTTTCCTTATACCTTTAGAGATAATTGTAGCAATTATATTCCAGAACTCTGCTGCTCTCCTACTCTCCCACCAGATACATGTTCTGGACCCCAAAGGAAAATGAGTGGGGAGGAATGATGATGGGGATTTTTGCTTCATGCTTGAGATTACAATGAGAGACTACTCTTATCTGAAGTTGTATGAATAGGGAAACCTGAAACAGACCACTTCAAATCCCCAACACAGGAGAAAGTACCCATCTTGCCTATCACATAGTCTTGGATCCTACGAATGTGTTCTGCATACACTAGTCTCTGCTGTGAAGTGTATTTCTTCCACTAAAACTTCCATTTTACAAGATCAATGGTTTTCAATGCCCTTGTGCAAATGGATGTTTTAGTGGAAATACACTCTATGGCAGAGACTATTTAACACACAGGGAAGTCATTCACCACCCAGCCTCAGAAGACTTTGAGGGTAACCTCTCTATTTGACAGACAGATATACGCACTGCAGCCTTCACATGTCAGGAGTAACCAGTGGGAAGAGGGTCAAAAGTGTGAGATAATGATGATTACGTGTATGGGGGAGGGGAACACTATATTTTGAATATTACAGGATCAAAGTCTTCTGCGCTGCAGGTTTCCACAGCAACTAAGACAATCCCATGACAATTTGTGCGGCAATGCTGATTTAGCTAACATCCCAAGCTAACAGTTACAACCCACAAAGGAATCAAATTGCTTGCACTTGTGATGTAAAAACTGTTTTATGGAGACAGAGAAGTCTGTACACCAGGACAGAGATGCATTTCATTTTTTTCTGATTTATAAGTCTGAGCAGCCAGGCCCTTTATTTTTGAACACAGTACCAAAATTTATTTACTTCAACACACATTATTTTCAAGATGAACAACATATGCTTTTAATGTCATGAGTATTATACATATGGAATAAGAATAAACCCCCACAAAGGGAAATGCATTGATTAGTGATTAGTTTCAGTCAGTTCATTTTTACATTATTCTTCATCCTCACCATCTATTCATTATCTTTTCTACAGAACTTTAGATCTATTTTAAAAAGTCTTTTTGTATGTGTATGTGTTTGTTTTAAAGTTTGTGGGGTTGTTGTTGTTGTTTGTGGGGTTGGGTTTTTGTTGTTTTGAGCAGCGGGGTTTGCTGAACATGACTGTCACAGCATATCTTAGAAAAGGAGCAATGAAAACACCCCTGTATTGGAGGGGTTTAAAAAATGAAGGAAGCAGATCTACTTGCTTTGCAGCTCTGTTGCTCCTGTTTAGAGCTACCAAATATTTTAAAATAAAATCATAAACCACTTTTACACTATTCATGGGTCTCCTACTGTAGGAGTCCTACATACCGTTTGTCACATGGAAGTAGGGATGCCGGCCTCCAGGTGGGACCTAGGGATCTCCAGACTGCAGAGATCAGTTCCCATAGAGGAAATGGATGCTTTGGAGGATGGACTCTATGGCATTCTACACCACTGAGGTCCCTGTCCTCTCCAGGCTCCATCCCCAGATCCTCAGGAGTTTCCCAACCTGCAGCTGGCAGCCCTACCCCCCAAAACCCCTATCCCCCCAACCCTTGATGGTGGCCAGGGGGACCTAGCAGCCCGACACGGGAGCCTTCCAAGTGCAGACTGAGTACAATACAGCAAGCAGCCTCCTTTAATTATCCCAGGGCTTAGCAGCTGAAGATGGAATCAAAGTGACCCTCTCCAATAAATCACCTGGCTATGTAATAGCTCAGTCTGGTGCTGATCATGTCTCTGCTGCCCATTAGAACTATCCATTTCCCTGTGGTTTTGTTCTCCCTTATGCTTCTCCTTCTCCCACTCCAAGGTTTTGGATGCACTTCTGTAATCAGAGTCTCCCAGTATTAAGATTCATTTTACATAGGCACTGAAGCCGGCACCAGATTTCTATGAAAGTCAAAGCATGTCCGGAATCTTAAAATCAAACTTGAAGGAAACACTGAAGATCACACACAGTAAAAGTCCAGCAAATGATACACATTCAAATACATTAACAATTCCATCCAGTAATAGTGAGGTTTAATTTTTAAAAGCCCATATTTTATTTTATTTTTGTACCCTCCAACATTTAATGCAAATAGAGACATCCCTGTCCTTATACCATGGATAAGCTGCCCAATTCCCCTGACACTGCATATTGCTGAAGATTGTGTTCTGCTGTACTCAATTGCTCCTTTGGAGCACGCTAAAAATATAACTGTGCTGCAATCTTTTGTCACCCCAAAGGGGGAAAAGGGAACAAAATAGAAGTGCTAATTTGCCAAGGACAGGAACCAACAAATAAGGATCATCCCTGGTACCTGGAACAGGTAAAGGCTGTCTGTAACTACCATTGGACAATGGGAAAGGCATGGAACCAGCAGAACAAGAGATTGCTTCATGAACCCTCTAAATGTTTCCACATTTGGTGGAAGCCAACAGACAAGACACTTGACTAGCTAGGCATTCTATAGGGTGGGGGCCACCACCTAAAATACCATTGCTCTTACTAAGGCCAAATGAACCTCTGATATAAGGAAATCTTGAACAGCAAGCTGTGTTCACGGCTCTCATGGAAAACTGTGGCAGACCATGACACCTGACAGCTGCTAGAGTGCATGGTTATGAGACCTGGGATTCAGAGAAAATTGCAAAAGTTCAAAATTCTTGACTTCTTTAGAAAATTATATTTTGTTGATCTTATTTTAAAATACAGGTTTAAATTCATTTTTAAATCATTTATCTATGATGAAATGGAAACCAAGAGTTCGAACTCTCAAAAATTGTTTTTCATAAATCTGCAAATCTAGCACTTCAGATTCTGAGTCCAGTGCAATGCAGAATTAAGCCTATTAATAGGAATAGATTTAAGTTCCCTGAACTCTCTGTTGGACTGTGGGGCCCATATCTCCCTTGAAATATGGAAGATAACCATAAACAGGCAGAATATAACCAGTGTGCTTTACAATGGCATCTGTCTTATCCCTGGTTGACCAGTTTCATCATTAGAGTAATCCCACTCTAATTATATCTTCCACTGCTTTGGCCCACTGTTTTAGCTCCTTCACTAGTTTGGCTTCTGCAACTATGTAAACACTGCCATGGGCATTAATAGTAATATAAATGCAATCCTTAATGCTATATTACTTTGAATTACTAAACAAACTTTGCTATTCAACTGTTTTGCTATCCAGGCAGAATTTAATAATAAGAGACTAACCTGAAACTTCTTTCTAAAGACAGTTATTAGAAAACTTCTTTATCAAATAAAAAGGCAATTTCCTTGAGGATCATGTACGATTAAGATAATGCATGAGCGTACCTGTTGAGATATTAATGAGCTCCCACTGGGGTATTATTAAGTTCACAGTTTGCTGTAATTTCACTTCCAACCTCCTATTAAGTTTTATTGATATGGGTTCCAGACAAGGTGTGTGTGGGGGGGACAGAGTCACAATGTTTTGAATGACAACAGTGTGAAGCATCGGTATTGGCTCTTTACTATCACTGATATCTTTTTTTTTGTACCAAGTAAGAAGATTTGGGAATAATTTGCACTACAGATAATCAGATTCCCTAAATTTCATCCCTTTTTGGTTCAGTCCTTCTTCATGGGGTTTCAGTCAGGAGATCGAAGTTCACAAGCTTGCATAGAGCACAGTCCTGAGAACAAAAAAGGAACGGGCCTTTCCCCTTTTATGCCTTAGTACTAGCAGATCCACAGACCCTGGGAGCCAATGTCTAAGTGCCTTGGGGATGCATTTGTACAATCTGACAGTTTAGTGATTTCAGTAAATGAACTCCCTTAGGAGCCCATTTGCAAAGGTCTCTGTTAAATTAAATCGCTTGGATTTAAAGTGTAGAGAGCCACCCCGCCCCCATTCTTTAAACAATCCAAATTATCACAAATCTGGCCCTGTAGGGCTGTGATTAGAGGGAAGAAAGAGAGCAAAGCTTTCTGTAGGTGTCAGGGACATTCTGCAGAGGACAACTATGAACTTCAAAAATGATTTCTGAGTGCTAGTGGAGTGCAATCGTGCAGTCCTGCAGTTTAAGAGAGGCCCTGGCAAACGCACTTCCATGGTTTCCCTGAGGGTGCCTAAACCTTAGAGAAGTCCTAGCAGGGCATTAGCTAAGGTCACTAAATTCTGAGAGTGAATTAGTGTGCTCCCCTTTCATTTATCAAAATAAGGTGGAGTGCTTAAAAAAAAATAAAAAGAATAACTTTACCAGTCTCCTAACTGAAAGTCCCATGGCATGGGAGACAATGGCTGAACGAGGTAGGGAATGCCCACATTCAGCTGCCAAATCCGATCTAATCAGATTTTTGCTATCATCCCCAATTTGCACTCAATCACTAAACAATTCAGGGTGATTGATGGATGATTAACAGCTTTGCATGGATTTAGGTCTTCAGTTGTACTGATGCTGAAATTTTCCTCTGTCAGGATTTAATAATCTGTTCCCACAGCGATTCTTTGTTCACAATTTACTTCACTAATTACATAACAAAGAGCTCTGGCATTCTGTGAGCAGTGCATAATCATTTTTCAGTCTTGAATTAAAATTATGTGGAGTCTAGTTTTTTTCTTCTTCTTCATTTGCTAGGATAAATACTGTCCCCTCAGGTTCTTGTTCAGTCTGTTCTCTCCCTCATACATAGGAATGTATAAAGAGAGAATGAGATAGTGGTTACAAACGAATGATATTGTATATACTCCACAGCCTGATGCAATGTTGTCAAGTGAATGCCTGATCTGTCATACTCCTACCCTTCTCCCCTTACCCACAGACTGAAGCATTGCATTCCTCAAGTTAATTCCTCAACAGAAGTGGGGCAACTTGCAAGCAGCAATCCATCACACCATTCTACACAATCCGTCTCCCCAGCAGACGTCAAAGGCGTACTGCTGGGAGCCGCCTTTGCCTCCATGAAAGGAGGGAGGAGTTTGGCTGCTGCAGCCGGGTCCTTTAAGGGGCGGGGCCAGTGCTGTCTCAACTACTGGCCCTGGCCCCATTGAGGCAGTCTGTGCCTCGTGCTCAGGAGAGGTTGGAGCTCCAAGCACGAGGAGGAGAGTAAAAGCCTTCCTTGTTGGCCTTGCAGCAAGGTTCGGTGGGCCTCTGATGATGGTGGCGGGCTTCAGGCAGCAGCTGCAGCGTTCTCTCGGAGGTGGAGGCAGCCAGAGAACTTAAAGAGGCAGTGCAGGCCCTGAGGCAGTTGCGGTGCTTTTGGCGGGAATTTTAAGGTGGCAACGGCGAGAGGCCTGCGGCGGCAGAAGCAGCCTTTCAGCAAGGCTGTGGGAGTGATCCGTCGGCCGAGGAAGGGGTTGCCCAGCTGTAAAGTGGTGTGGCATCGAGACAGAGGGCACCCGGCTCCGGCGGCACCGCAGTTTTGGCTTAGCCTTTGTCAGGTGATGGGATTTGAAACTATCCATTGTAATTCATCATTTGTACCTTCTGTTTTCTGTTTAGCAGGGACACAGTGTGACTGCCAACCTGAGGCTGTGATCTTGGACTTTGAAAGCCAGCATGCCATTACATGTCATTGGTTTGGTCCTAATGAGCATACTACACAGGTTGAATAGAACAGTTGTCCTTAAAGGGAGGTACAGTGAGTCGCCTGGACCTCCCTGGCCCAAAGGAAGTCAGGTTGATGGCAACCAGGACTAGGGCTTTTTCGTTTGTAGCTCCGTCTTATTGGAAGGAGCTTCCTGCCAAGATCAGGGCCCTGCAGGACTTGTCACAGTTCCGCAGGGCCGTGAAAACAGAACTTTTTAGGCAGGCGTTCCGTTAGAAGCAACGCCCTACCAGCAGTGAACTCCGATCCAACATGACCTAGCGTGGTGGCACCGCTGAATGTGTCCCTAAACTGCACTTTATTTTTATCGCCATTGAATTAGTGTTTTATATTGATTTGTCTTTTTAAATGATGTATTTTATTTTATTACTGTAAAATGTATACTGCTCATCAGTTTTTGGAAGCCCGCCTGGCAGGGAGGGTGGGGTAAAAGTGAAACAAACCAACACACACACACACACACACATATATATAAATATAAAATACAGGGTTTTTTTTAAAGGTGACACCACATTGTGGATTGGCAATATCATAGAGCCAGACAACCCCCTTTGGCTGGGATCTGTCTTAATAGTTATTAAAGAACTAGAAGCGATTAAATACCGCAAAGTATTTCAAAAGGCCCTATTGGAGCATTGGATTTAAACAATGGATGCCTCCCTGTTCAGGTCTTTATGCAAATGGTGAGAGTTCTCTAGGAGCCCCAAGGCAGGAGAGCTGACCCACCTTTCCTATTGGGATTGTTTCCATGTTGACAATCCAGTGGATCTGGAACTGGATCAGAGATGCCTCTTCTGATACAGCTTTAGCCAGTGACAATTTGAGGCATAGTTTCCCATCTTTTAGAGTGCAGAGTTACTGAAGGATCCAGAGAGAAAAGGCTTCTCTGTTTAATATGGACTTCATGTGTGCAAATGTGCAGATCTTGTTTTTCCGGGCATGGAGGTAAATAACATTGCTGGATAACTGGCTATGCTATCCAGGAATAAGAGTAATTTACTTCATTGATCAGTGCAGTGCCCTGCAAATCATGTGACTGGCGAACGCAAACATTGCTGTGAAATGTAGTGGGATTTCTCAAGCATTCCCGATGTCTTGGAAAACAGGGCCCAGAGGTCAGCTTCACTTCCCCTGCAGTGACGAAATGGTCACAAGCGACCTGGGCTGCCGTGCTTCAAGTGTCATTGTACTTTATGCTTGCAGAGGGACCCTGCTGACCAGGCATCATTTTTGGGCCTTATGGCCTGGGCTGGGATTGTTGGGCCTTTCTGGTGTACAGTTTGACCCACTACTTCAGATTGGGATGGATCCACTGCCGTTTACAAGATGCTGGTGCCCTCTTGCTATATGAGAACTTTCATGTTATGTTGGTGCATTGTTTTTATCTTAGGTGCTGTGTTCTGTGGCAGGTGGAGCGGATTCCCATCGGTGGACACAGCTTCATTTCTGGGCAGTTCACTGAATAAACAGTTGGGCCTTTGCAGATGGCCATGGTGAACGGAGGGGATGCCGCAGCCTTGCTGGGCGTGCCTTCTCCACTTGCCTTTGGAAGAGCTTTCCTCGACACCCAGTGTGCTGGTTCCACCTGGGCAGTAATAAAATTGGGTTTCTTGAAAGGGAAGGCCCAAGTTTTGCAGGCCTGGGATGACTGACTTTTTTGAGCACCAGTGGCCAAATACAGTTATTCCATGGCTGGGCTGCCCGGGTTCGAGCCGCTTACAGCGGGCTATGCACCGGGGCCCAGGTGCATTGCCCCTCTTATGGCAAGGGTGGGGTTTTTGGGACCCCAGGCCTTGGCCATGCCACTTCATACTGTCAGCCCTTGCCATTGTTTGTTAATAAATAAAGTGGCCTTTAGTTTTCCCAACTACTGTTGTATGACTCTTTCTTCCGTCTATGGGGGCAATAGTCTCTAGAAAAGATGCAATTAAACCAGCATGTTTGCCAGGTACCCCTTGGCAACTCATGCCTGTGGTGGGACTTTTCAGTAGTGAGAGAGGCTTACTCTGACATTTCAACTGTGTTCATTTTGTGGTGGATAAACTCAGAGATTGACTGGATTACAGGACACAGGATCTGAGGCCATAGCAGAGAGATGTCACTTCTGGCACACACACACACTTCTGAAGTGACCAGCACATTGCTGGCAAGGGTTCTTTTTGCTGCGAGTGTTGGGGCTAAAACACTGGGCTAGTTGTCCCCCTCTGGTAAGTCCCCATACCAGCCAGCTCTTTGGTAGGGGCTTGGCAACCCTAGCATGATCCCCCCACAACTGTCTTCTGTCAACTTATATCCAGCCAAGCCTATGCAGTGGATCTGCCACCCCTGGGAATGTCAGTATGAGGAAAGCATGCTCATTTCTGAAAATTGAAATTGCTGGGGGACAGAGATTTGTGGTGCACCTCCATCCTCAATCTCTGACAAATGGTCAGCTTCACTTCCCCCAGTATCAGCATGCACGAACACACACATTTCTCCTTCCCCTAGGGCTGCCAACTTAGAGTAGGAAATTCCTAGAGATTTTGAGGGTGGAGCCTAAGGAGGGCAGGGTTTGGGGAGCACCGGGAACTCAGCAGAATATGAAGCCATAGAGTCCACCTTATGAAGATGCCATCATCTCCAGGGGAACTGATCTCTGTCATCTGGAGATCAGTTGTAATTCTGGGAGATCTTCAAGCCCCACCTGGAGGTTGGCAACCCTACTGCCCCCAGTCCAGCTATGTGTGTCTACAGGTATGCAAAGGGGGCATTTGCCCCACATCTGTAAGTTACTGATCTGCATCATGTCATGCATAGTTACAATTACCCCATTACTTCTATAAATGCTCTTGAATCTAGACATTACTGCCAGCTAAACAGCCAGGCAGCAGAATTCCAGGCTCTTAGGGAATGAGGGAGGCCCTTTTTATGAAGCACTTGGGTGAGGGGAGTCATTTATTGATAACTGTTTGCTTGTAGCAAATGATTAGTTTGGGGTGGACAAACTCAAACACTGAATGAATTGTAGGACACAGGACCTAAGGCCATCACAGAGAGAGGGAAGGAGGAAAAATCAGAGCACTCATTGTAATTATAATGAATTATTAACAAATACACAAGAAAGGAAGTTTGAGTCCAGTGGCACCTTTAAGACCAACAAAGTTTAATTCCAGGTATAAGCTTCCGTGTGCATGCACGTTGATGAACAGCTGCCCATGAGAAGGAAGCAGCAGCCCGGGAACACAGTCAGCAATAGTTCCCTACTCCCTGCCCACTGCCACTGAAAACTGTGAGAGAAAGGAGTCTCACAGAAGTTGCCATGCTCCCAACAGGGAAGCCCAGACGGCTCACATGAGTGCTTTGAGCAGGACAGATGTGGTTCATGAGCCATCAGAGGATTATTTGCAAGTGCATTATTGAACTTACTCTATGTTTGAATCCCATGTATCATTTTGTTTCCCCAGTCAAACATTTCAGAAAGATTTTGTGGTTTATTTGTGGTATATTTACTGTATACATTACAACAGAACACTTTGTTCCCCCTCGGATATTTGTGTGTGTTGTGAGGGAGGAATGCCTTAGATCCTGTAGGGTTTTTTAGTTACAATTGTAGACTGCCTGAGCTCCCTTACCCTGAAACTGGTTGCTCCCATCTCTGTATCTTCTTGCTAATAAATGGATGTTGTTCTGAACACACCCATCTCTGTTGCGTGAGCATAAGAGGAGGAACCGGAGTGAGTAACCTATTCCTGATTTGCGAGCAAAGGGAACCTCACAGATCTGTTTTATGCTTTTCAGTCTGAGGCTGATTTAATGCATCCAGGAAAGTAAAATCGAAAGCAGACAGAGGTTTTAGCAAATTTAAGACAACACTCGGTCTCTGGTTCCTTTAAAAGAAAAATTACCCAGCAGTAAATTTAATCTAGCTTGATGACAACAGATGCTACCTGAGCAGTAGGGACATGCCATGGTGGTGGCTTATTTGTTTTTTTAAAAAAATTTCATTTAGTTTTATGAAAGTATTAATGTTAAGGTTTTCTCCTGTTTTCATTGAGAGTCAGATTTCTAGCACTAACTCTTTCCAGTTATACAACTGGGATGAAATTCTCAGGCCTTGTTCTACATGCTTAATTTCAGACAGAGGAGGAAAGGCTTCCTTGTTTTATAGGGAATTAAAATCCTTGCCTGAGGAATTGGGCACAGGGGAGAGGTTGGCAAGCTGATAACTGGGTAGAATGCAAACAAAAAATATATAAGATACCACTGGGCACCATGCTTAGCAGGGCATTAAAAGAAGTCCCTGATGTGTCACAGTTCTGGATTCTAATGTATTTGTTGTGGCTACACAATAACAAGGTTGAGAATTTTAAAGTATAGCAGGAATGTCAGTCCACCTGTATATGGCATGCTGGGATGGGATATAGATTGCAGTTGGCATAGCTACCAGCTCTATGATACCAGTGTGTGAGTTTTTTATCCTTTCCCTTATAGCAGAACTGTAGATCTGGCATAGCTTCATGATCTTTTGAACTGCCCTTTTTTGCACCAACTACAGCTGCTGGGGGTTCAGTTTTAGGGGCGAGACAGGGGCAGAGGGGCTCCTGAACCATTACCTCCTGTGCTACTTTCTGGCAGAAAAGTCAAGCTTCTTTACCCCTGTGGCAGAAAGTATTCTTAAAGTTGCCCTGTAAGGCCATTGCTCATTTTGTATTGCTGGCTGTAGTGATGGGGATATATATTCCCGAGTGGAAACAACAGATGCTGGTAGATGTCATACTGGAAGGTATAGAATTTGCCTCTCTCCCCCCATTCTGTAGTGTTTCTGAAGGTACAAGGGAACACATGCAAAATGGTTATGATACTATGCCTCAGTGGTAGCACTGCCTAACCTATCCCGGAGGAAGGGCAAATATAACACTTCCCTAGTCCTCTTCTGGTCTACAGCACTGCATATATGTTAACTTGTATAAGCAAAACATTCAACTTTGTGTCTCACAAGGCACAGTATCAGAGAACATAGTATGGTAAAGATCTTCCCAAGCCACAGAGGTAGCAATATCACTGTCTTAAACACTTTGGAAAGACAGATCTGTTTATGTTATCATTACTAGCAAGATTGGTGTAACCCTGCTGATTGGAAAACATCCCTGTCAGCTACATACGCAGTCTGTGTCTCCTCATGCCCCCACCACCATCTGATCTGCATCAACTCTAAGCAAGATATCCAGGCACCAGAAAAAGAATATTTCCAACTATCAGATACATAAATAGTTTAGTGAAAAAAATTGGTTTAATAATGACAATATTAATAAATAGACAGTGTTTTGGCTGAGTTTTTAATTAATATCCCTATTGAGCACAGCAATGATGTGTGTTGGCCAGTGACAATTCCGAATTATTTCAAAAGAAATAACTTGATATCAACAGCCCTGCAGAAGCCAAACAAAACAAGTCTGTGTTAAGGTGGCCTCTTATACAGTGGATTTTTTTTTTTACAAAAGCATTAAGCTGTTTACAGTTCCCATATTCTCTCCCTTACTTTCTCCGCCCATGTTTGCCAATTACTAAAGCTATTTGTGTTCAAACAAGAGCCTGTTTGCTCACATCACAGCCTCTCTTCTGCGTTACCTTTGCAGTGAATTTGTAATGATAAATTAACAGCCCTGCACGATTGCCAGGATAGGGAACACAGACAGATTTTTGTAAGGGACAAGTAGGCAAATATAAACACGAACAAAGAAAATTAAACACTAAGCTGCAGAGTGGCAGGAATCATAAATATCCTCCACAGCAAAAGATGCTAAGAACATAAGCCGACCAAATTACTTGGTACTAAGATTGCATTCCTGTTACTATTCTGACCAGCAAAACAAACCCTGTTCCTTAAAGTACACCAATCATCTTCTTTGGAAGGGAAGGTCAGTAGGTGACTGAGCCATTTTTGATCTTGGCCATAGGCATTTTTCATTACATGTCCTCTGATTCCATCCTGACTAAAGAGCAACATTGGGAGCAAACAAACAACTCAGCTCCACTGCAAGTCACCTCTCCAACTGTGAGGTTGCTAGTAGCCCAGTGGGTAAAGCACTTTTAAAAACTTAAAGTTTTGATGCCCAGAGAATCCACTATCTCCAGACTACAGGATATGCATAGAACTGCACATGCTTGAAAGATAATTATTGAAGGTGGGGGGTGGGAGAGAGAGAGAGAGAGGAAGAGAGAGAGGGAGGGAGGGGGGAGGGGGAGAGAATGAAAGATTAAAAACACATAAAAGACATGAACACAACACAGGCACATGAACAAGAAGGAGGATTAGTGAGAATCAGTGAGGGAACACCTGTCGTGGGCCAGTCTGCTTTAATTGAAGTGCACTCAGCTGATGCTGATAACAGACCCATCAGCACCTCTGAGACTCAGCCAGCTGATGTTCCTAATGACCCTGAGATGGCAGTGGCAGGTCGTAGTGCCCCAGTTGCTGAAGACAGCAGGCACCCCAGCCCCATGAGCACTGGGAACACGGAAGAGACAACCCAGAGAGGCAGTACCTCAACAACTTGAGATCTTGGGGAAACTTCACAGGCTGCCTTGCCTCCTCTTTCCCCAGAGCCAGAGGAACGCAGGAGGAGGTGGGTGCACTTGGAACTCCTCGAGAGAAGGCAGAGCACATGCCTTGTTGCCCGATCAAGAGGAACACCTGGAGTTAATGAACAGTGCTCTCACAAGCAACGTGACTCAGCTATGAGCTGCCGATAAAGGACAGGTTTTCAGAGGGGGGAGGCGTGGGAGCAACTCGTCACCTTCCTGGAAATGCGCAACCACCCTTCGTGGACCTGTTTCTGGCTGTTACTCCTGAACCTTTGGCTTTGACCCCAGACCTTCTTCTTGGGCCCTCGGCTTCTCTTGTGTATGACTCTTGGACTGGACTGAACTCCTGACTTATGCTTCTGGTTAGGGATTCTGTCTCATCCCCTTGGTCTTGGCTGAGTCTGCTCTGACCCAGGAAAACACCAAACAGAGCAAAAAAGTATTTACCCGGTGATGGAAGGCAATGATATGGGGGCAGGCAAATTTTCCTGAGGAGGCATCATTTTGCTGCCATCACTGAGAAGGACCTTTCTCAGGTTGCCACCCATTTAGCCTCATGATGGGGGCACTTGAAGCAGGGAAGCAAGGGGGCACTTGAAGCATATGGGAATATGCAGTCCCTAAGGTAGGCTGGCCCCATATCATACAGGTCTTGCCAATGTGTGTGCAGCTTGAATTGGGTCCAGAAGAAAAATGGGAACCAGAGGAGGTGGAATAGAACTGGAGTGAGATCATAAGGCCTAACATAATCAGGAACTGCATCAGCAGTTAGATTTAACTCTAAAGGCCCTCTCAAAATCACCTCTGTCACCATGGGCCCTAAACACATGGGAAAGGAGCAAGGTGGATTTGAAGGTGATGCAGAATATGAGGAACCTAACACCAACAGTGGTAATAATCAAAGGCCAACGTATTTATTTTACAGCACAAATCTGCAGCATCCAAAGGCAAAATTCACTTCATAATTAATCATAGTGCCAGCAACTGATGGGATATAAAATAGTCATGTCTTCTCTGTATGTATATCCTTGTTTTCTGAGTACAATAACCCTGGTTATGAGTCTCAAATTACCATGGTGTATACTGTACAGGCTCCTCCTTGCCAAGCATTTACTGATGCTCAAAGGAAGTATGCCAAAAACCAGGTGTCATGAGGTCCACCATTGGGACCAGAACTCCAGAAGCCCACCCACTGTGGTCTCTAACCACCAAGAATACAGAGCATCATTGCCCCAGACATAGTCTTCCATCTATACCTTGTGGCTAATAGTCACTGATGGACCTGTGCTCCATATGTTTCTCCAATCCCCTCTTGAAGCTATCTATGCTTGTAGCTGCCACCACTTTCTGCAGCAGTGAATTCCACATGTTCATTACACCTTTCTTGGTGTGCAGTCGAACCACAGTTCTAGCAGGACTAAATCTATGGTAGGAGAGATGACATGAATACCATTCTAACAATCCTAGCTAAAATGTCTTGCTAGAATCCCTGGATGACCAGGCACTTCCACCAGCAATGTTGGAATGTTCCAACCTGGCCACATCCCTTCCAACACAATTGGCTGATACCCTTGTTTATCTTGTGTAGCCTGGAGGGAATGTAGTGCCAACCTGGTCTGCATCTTAAAAACTTGGAGCTGAATATTAAAAAAAATTTGAGGAACAAGCTCCCGAGTTCCAAACTTGGTGCTATTCCATAATTTAATGTTCACTACCCAGGTCCATCTCCCATTTCTCCTGCACAAGTGTCTGGCCTTCAGTGAAGACCTTTACTATAAATAGAAGATTAGAGGCCTCTTGAGCTCCCATCATAGTTCTTGCAAATCTTTTAAGAGTTTCTATCGTGTCCCTGACCTGGAAATATCTAAACCACTGAATCATAATGTTCCCTTTTACCTCTGTCATATCTCTTTTCATTATTTTCCCATTGCATATCCAATCTGTGGGATGTGATAGCCCAGCAGGGAGCCATTCCTTAACGATGGACTTGAGTGGCATTGAGTGGCAACCCTCCATTATGGAGAGTGGAATTAATGGTGAGACTACTTTTTTTCATGCAGTCCCAAATCTTTATTCAGGTATTCAAACAGCAGATATGAATCACCAGGGTTGGTCTGAGTGCCAGTTAAAGCCAGCAAAGTTCCTGCAGGGTGAATGAGGCTGAAAAAGCTTGTTCTATAGATATCCATTTTTCAGGGGTGTTCCCTTGAAGCATCTTTATGACATGAACTAAATTAGAAGTGTAATAATACCCTTTAAGATTGGGGACACCCATGTCTCCATCAGATGAAGTCCTACACAGGGTCTTAAAGGGGATTCTGGGTTTCCTATTAGACCACAGAAAGTTGGTGAGGGTCTTTTGCCATCCCTTCAGTGTCAGATACGTGAGGTTTATTGGAACAGTCCGAAATAAAAATATAAACTTTGGTAGCAAAAAGTTTTTAACCAAGTGAAGCCTTATCTGACCATGATAGTCTTAATTTACTCCACCCTGTTATCTGCATTTCTTGGTATATTTTGTCAAAATCCCACACCTCACTTTCTAATGCAGGGAGTATCTGGGAGCATCTGCTGGGCTTGTTGTAAGCCTGCCTTGTTTTTTCCCCACCACTGGAAACAATGGAGATTCTTAGATTTGACCTTCGTCTCGTTGGGTTTTGGCATTGGTTCTGCTGCTGGCCTTGCAAACATGCCCCCTCCCCACAGTCCACTTTCTACTGCAGAGATCCTCTCGGAGAATCTGCTGGGCTTGTATGCCTGCCTTGCTTTCCCCCCCACCATTGGAAACAATGGATGCAGGGGGCATCCTTTTGGATGCCCATAGAATTGGACCACCTGGTTCAATCCAGCAGCTACCCTACAAATCCAGCAGCTACCCTACAAATTTGGTGCCTCTACCTCAAATCCCCTCCCCTCAGCCCACTGAAAATATCCTAGGAGATTTGCCATTGACTATAATGGCCCCATAGGGTATAATGGAACCAAAAAATTCAGGATTCCCAAATTAATTCAGGATTCTCTTATCTGTTTTGGCATAACTAATGTCTGAATCATGCTGAAAAAGCATGATTCAGGTATTAATTCAGCTCAGAAACACTGAATTCATAGCCTGGCCTGCTATTTACATCTGAGTATGTGGGACACTGCTGGACTGAGACCTTGGATTCCACAGTATGAGCATGCCATCAATCCTTCTACATTTGGAGCACTTTAAATCAGTATGAGATATATGATAGAATTCTGATTGTTTATTTTTTAAATGGTTTATTGGTTTTATGTATCTAGGTACTTTGTACCGCTTTTGTGAGCCACCCTGAGCCTGTTCGCAGGATGGGTGGGGTATAAATATTAATAATAACAACAACAGCAACATTTGCATTGAAATGGAAAACAGAAGAATGTCCTACAATGGATCTGGAAAGAAAAAAACTAGCTGAATACACAACAATGACAAAACTAACTCATTATATTGAAAGAATTTCAGCAGAAATAGCAATTTCTGCTCATGGGAACAGGTAAATTTCTTAATTCTTGAAATTATCTGAATATCATATCATAAATGATGAAGTTACTGATTATAGTTTTAATCTTTTTATTTAGTATTCCACTAGTTTTTAAATATTTCATTAGACTTAGATTCTGACAAATGATTAAGATAATATCCAGGTTTTAAGGATGATTTAATAGTAGTGCAGAAATTTGTTTAACTGTTAAAGATGTAATCTTTTTATTGTTAATATATCATTGCTAATATTAGGAAAGTTCTTGTGTACTCTTTTAAAGACAGAACCCATTCCAGGACACTGTAATAATGTTTAATTTTCTGCTTCTATATTTGAAACATGTGTTCTTACTAATACAGTTGATTTTACTTGTTGTATGTAACTACCCATAATATTTGATATTTTTGATGGATTTATATTTTCCCTTACCCACTCTTCCCTTCTGTATCCCACTTTTTCTTGAGAAAATAAAAAAAATAATAATCACAAAAAATGAGAACCTCTGATAAGTTAAGCAAGACAATGTGTAACCACACACAGACACACACACACCATACAATCCAGTCCTATTATTTTATATGTTGCTATAAAGTCAATGGCATATTTGAAAAATATCAAGTGAAGAAGGGGATTTTGTATTTATGTAGAAACAGGGAAGCACAATGATAATATGAAGAGGAAACAAAGATGGAATAAGATGAAGTAGGGAGAGAATGAATTTATGTCTGATGAATACTTTCAGACTTCATTCACTGGTATATGCCATTTTTGGTACCCAAAGTTAGTTTACAAGATTTTTTTTGTAATGTGCAATAATAAAAATATAAACGTATCTATTTTGTAAAATCCATAAACACACTGGAGCTAAAGAAGTACAAAATCTCAGAGCATACCTAAAAATGATCTTACCAAGCACTCAACAAGACCTTTTATCATTGATTAAATTATAATCTCATGCCATTTTGAAAGGCAAGCATACAATCTTACTCTCTAATAAGAAATCAGGGACTCCAGGGTAGAAGTAAAACATGGGTAGCAAAGCTATTTCAACAGTCTGTACAGCACTGCCAAGAGAATGCCCATCTTTGATCAGCAACATAGTTTGCCCTCCCTCCCTGCCTGTACAATCTCTGGAAAGAAACCTTAATACCATTTTTTTTTTAAGTGTTAGGAGACGCTTTGCAAAGGGACAGAATAATAGCACAACATCATATGACATATATGTTTCCTAAAGGCTGACCTGGTGGAAGAAAAGGGATACACAGATTGGAAATGTTTGGTTTATACAACTTTTTTTGTAATCTGCTTGAAATGTTATATCCTCTCAATAATTTATTACCACTTCCAAACTTTGCTGATTCACTGTTTCACCCAACATTAGAATAGTTATGAAAAATTAACTTACCCTACTCCAGCTGCAAACACTTGAGGCCTTTTCTATAGTTATAATGAGAGAGCTGTACAGATGTTCTGTTTCCATTCCCATGAAGTAGGAGCCTGCCCAGTATGTGTATTCGAAGCACAATGCAACTGATCTGAGAAGTTGCTGTCTCTAGTGAATTGGGCATGATTTTTCCATGTGGGTATAGATTCCATTCAGAAGAACCAGAATGGTTTAATGGAAGCTGTACCCAGACAGAAAATGTTTTTTGCCATGAGATAGAGACCACATGGGCCAGGTGAGTTACAGGGACCAGCACACTCCTGATTAGGGATGGGGAACTGGGAAAATATGGTTTGGTTCAGTTTGGTTCATGAAGTGCCTTGTTTGTGAACCACGGACCATCACAAATATTTAGCTGCCTCACAAACCAGAGCGGTTTATGAGGTTTGTGAGGTGGTAGAGTGCCCCCTGGCATGCTAGGGACACCAAACTCATGGAATCTGCTCTATCTGCCCTCCAAATTTGGTGAAGATTGGATTTATGGGACTGGAGTTATGGCCCCCCAAAAGATGTGCCCCCAGAAAGCACTTTCCTGGAGGCACCTTCTTTGTGGGACCATAACTTCTATTTGGTAAATCTGATCTTCACCAAACTTGGAGGGCAGATAGAGGAGAGTCAGCCAGAGATCTCTGGAGAGTTCGGTATCTCTAACCTGCACATACTCCATTCTATACACTTCTGAACCTATGCCTGTCAAAATGACTGAGGTTCAGGAGTGTATAGAACGGATCCTGTGCAAGCTAGAGACATCAAAATTGCAGGGAACTTCCCCCAGATGTTCTTCTAGATGCCCTCCAAGTTGTTGCTTTTATGTTTGTAAACATTTTCATTGAGCAGAGACAGTCTGGGAATGTCTCCACTCATGAATCAGCATGAACCTCCACAAACAGCTTGAAAGTTCATGGAAAGTTCATGCCAGGTGACCTGCCAGAAGCTTGACTTCACAAAGCACAAACTGTCCCACATTCTTCATAAACTGTTTTTTGCCCATCCTTGTGCTTCCAGATTTTTAAACAGCTTCAAAGTCTACCTCATCTCTTGCATGGAATGCCCCATGGCTAAGATAGCCATGAGTTGGTCGCGACTCAGCAGCGCACTCTTCTTCTTCAGTCTACAAAAGGGCTATTCTGATCCTTTTATTCTGTGACGGTTGGTTTTTTTTTTTTAGATTTTCATTTTGTTCTTTATGTCCTTTTCACCTCTTTTGATAAGGGGGATTTTAGCCTCACTATCTTTTCTGCAATCCTTTGAAAAGGTCTACAAGCACGTAGATATTAATACCTGTTGTTCAAGATTTCATAGTTAAAAAGCAGGATTTTCCCCCCTCTTAACCAGCATTTTTCTGATTGACCATTCCTTTATTGTACTGATAACTCAGAATGTTAGCTGATGATTTCACAATGGGCTTTACTTAATAGGAGACAGTCCCCTGGTAACACACACTCCTTCCACAGAATGAAAGAAGTTGATACTATTTACTCATCAATAAATCCACTGGAATAGTCCGTTATGCTAAAAATTACAGGTCTAAAACAGTTACAAAACAGGAATAAAACCACAGAATAGATAGTCTCTTCTTGAAAAACTGCAACTTCATTTGTCCTATGCTGTATGTATAGCCCAGACTAGATCTCATTGCTACTTCTAATTTTAGTTACAGAAAACTGGAGATTAAGGGTCAGTGTCAATGATTTATAGTTTGGCAATGTTTTCTTGTTTCAGTTTTGGATAACAATGGTATTATTGAATGTTTTATTTTATTGTAAGCTGGCTTTTGTTCAAAATAGCAGATTACAAATATATGACAATTTACTGCTACATCTTATAGTCTTCATTATGAACATACTGCAAAACTAGCATTTCCACTAGGCTTCCTACGGTATTTCAACTACAGTATTTTTTATTTATGATTTTATTATACTAAAATATTTATATGCTGCCTTACCCCTCATCCAAGGAGGCTCAAGGTGACTTACAAATACCTCACAGCTAAATAGGAACAACCCAAGATTTGCTAAAACAAAACAATGAAATAGCACCGCTGAGAGACTACAGTAAAACCACCCATTTGGGTGGTTACAGATGCCTCTGAATCACAAAGTCTTATATGTAATTGTCAGAGCACACTTTGAGCATGGATCTGGCATGATGTCTCCTTGATTAGTTCAGCATCCTAGCCCATTCCTCAAAAATTCAGAGTTGGGGTCTTTCCACCCTATTTTCAGTGGTTTCCAAAATGTGCCAACAGCTAGCTGAGGTATACTGAAAACAACATTTTTATAAGATAAGCAGGCAATTACCTGAAAACTCTTGACATTTGTGACAGGAAAACAACCATGCCTTAGACTAATTCTGCAATGAAAGTGTGATGGAAGTGGTGGCTAGTATTAGGAATAGTGACTTAAAAATACTCATAGGCATCATATCTATGGGCCAATCTTCTGCCTTTCAAAATCCCCTCACCAGCATCTCCACTGGCCCCAATCACCCTTGCCATGACCTGAGCTATCACTTGTAGTTATGGCTGACAATCCCCCAGTGTGTGTGGGGGGGATCCCCCACCCTCATATTCCGTTTTCCATTGCTGCTCAGAGTGGCGGCAGGAGAAAAATAAACAACAACAAAAAATGGCCATCAGCCTGACAGTGTGATATAACTGCTCAGGAAAACCCAGTTTTATCATAGCGCTTCTGGTAATTCCTAGAGAGGATTGATGTCAATTCTGGGTTTTCTCTGGAAGTGATACCTTTGTTGTCCTGTCTCCTCCTGGTTGCCATGCCTGGCAACCCTACCTGTAGTTTCCATGCCTCTTCATATAAATTGCTTTCACTTGGTCTACTGCTTACCCTTCAGAATTACCAAAATAGATGAGTTGCCACCTTGGATCCTTTTGCTCTGGTTTTAGTTCTTTTTAGTCGTATATGGACATTTTAAATTCATATCTTTGTTTTGTGGCATTATGCCTCTTATACATCATCCAGAACCTGATATAAGCTGGGATAGGGTGTTTAACAAATCAAATCAAAATAAATAAATAATAGTTGTACCTATTCATTACTTCAGTCTAACCAGAGCTTTTTTTGTAAAAAAAAAGCCCAGCAGGAACTCATTAGCATAATAAACCATACCCAACAGCAGAAACTCATTAACATATTAGGCCACACCCCTGATAGTACAGCTCATTAGCATATTAGGCCATACCCCCATGTTACCAGAAGTGTGGTCATCCAGCTACACCCACCTTTTGCTTCTTATTCTGTTTACCTTGTTTGTTGTCAAAACCCAGGGCTTTTTTTGTTGCAGGAACTCCTTTGCATGTTAGGCCACACACCCCTAATGTAGCCAATTCCAATGAGTTTCTGCTGTTGGGTGTGGCCTGTTATGCTAATGAACTCCTGCTGGGCATGGCCAACTCAGGAGCCAGCCGGAACTCCGTTCCTGTGCGTCCCTGCCCAAAAATAGCCCTGAGTCTAACCATTTATTATATCTTCTTTCTCCTTCTCCAGTGGTCTCAAGGCTTTTCTTGCTCCCCACTCCACATCCTCTCCATACCTACATGCCAACATTGTCAAGTCCAAGATTACTTGCTTTCTCCACTAGTTACATATGCACTGGGTAGTGTTGCCAACTTCCAGGTAGGGTCTGAAGATCTCCTGAAAGGACAACTGATCTCCAGACTACAGAGATCAGTTCTGCTGGAGAAAATGGCTGATTTGGAAGGTGGACTCTATGTCATTATACCTCACTGAAGTTCCTCCCTCCTCAAACCCCACCCTCCCCAGCCTACACCCCCCAAATCTGCAGGAGTTTCCCAACATGGAGTCAGCAACCCTACCACTGGAGGAAGCTGATATTATGGCGTACACTGGCAACCACTGGGAGATAATCTCTTTAGCCCTACTAAGCACACTCCTTTCTTGTAGCACACCTGACCATGGGTAAGAACTTTGTGCAGAAAGGGCACAACAAGCTGCACTTGGAGCCCCAAGAAGTCTCATAAGGTCTGATGCTTGTTGGCCTATGTCTTCTGCAATTGTTAGATACAGTTCAATATATTTCCCCCCTCTCTCTTAAACGTCTTTCATACTGTTATGTTACCCTGAATCATCCACTTACTGCAATGACAGCCTTTATGATCTATTCCCTTCTGACCAATTAGCTGGATGTGGCCTTTGAATGCTGCCGTAAAACCTGGTATAATAAAACCACTACTCTCATTTGAAAAAAATGGGAGTGACATCAAGCCATCCTCTCTCCTCTCCCCCTTCCTCATATTTTATCGAGACAGAGGACATACCTCAACAGAGAAATGAATGATATAACATTAGTGCTCTCAGCATTCCCATGCCCAGTCTAACTGAAGCAGCTAGTTTTGAAACGCTGGGTCCTCTCACTCCAGGCCCATCCCTCCACCAGGCTGCTTCCACTGTCATCTTGCACTAACCTTTGTGAACCTACTACATAAACACTGGCCTACATCCCAGAGTCACTACCTTTCAGCACCAACCTTCTTGAACCTGCGGACATTTTAACTGAAGATATGCTTTGAGATAAAAAGTCAGGGAGGATCATCAGAGTGGAGCTCACTTGAACCTGTATACTGTGATTCAGAATGTGAGGACTTGACCAGCACGAATCTAAATTCAACAAAAGCTGTTTTAACAAGCAGATTAATGTTAAAATCATATTGGCTTGATTGGAATGAGACCTGGAGAGATTAGGGCTGAGGACAGACTGGCAGTATGAAGCGCGAGTGAGGCGGGGCAAAAAGACCCAGAACAAGTTGTGCCGGGGATTCCCGGCCACACTGCACCTACTGATGTGGGAGCATACCGGGGAGGCGGTGCAAGGGAGCGTTCGCACTGTTGGCCCGCCCCTGGTGGAGGCACCGCTGTAAGCAGCTTTTTTCACTCTGGCGACATGCGCCTATGCACTTAAGCATCTATTTCTTGTGCAACCTGCTCAAACGTCTCCCTGTTCCTGTGGGTCTGACGCAAGGCCTCCTGCACTGGTCGCTCAACCCACACTGCCAGGAGGTTCAAGGTTTTTCAATAGCACAGCAGTATCTCTCTGAGCCTCCTAACAAATCTGAACCAAGTTGGAGAGGAATTTAAATAAGGAATAAGATGAGTGTTAGTAAATAGGTGAGGATTTAGGGCAATAATGCACAATTAAGTCACTTCTGCACCTATCCCCAGTACAGTTTTATTTTTTTAAGTGAAAGAATGTGTGTGCATGTCATTCCCTTAAAAAAAAGAGTTCCTACAAATTAATTGAAAACAATTAATGAGTATGTACAGATATATGAACTAATAAGGTGAATCTTTGCTAAATTTAACTAAAATCAGAAACTAAAAGAAAAGGTCATTTTTTTTGCAAAAAAGATACTTTTGTGTGTGTGTTCTAATGAACCCCAGAGCAATCCTAAGCAGAGTTACATCATTCTAAGTTCATTGAAGTCAATAGGTTTAGAATGATGTAACTCTGTTTAGGATTACACTGTCAATAGGATTAAAAAACAGACATCATCATGTGAGCACTGAAACGAGGCATGGGGGGAATACCCTTTCAAAAATATAGTTGCAGAAATCTCCATGTGAATTGGAAGAGGGGTGAAATGGAACATGGAAAGAGATTGTTCACAGAAAAATCACACAATGACAAGGAGAAACAGAGGAAGAATGTTTTAGGCACTTTAGGTAAAGGTAAAGGTTCCCTTGCTCGAAAGCCAGTCGAGTCCGACTCTAGGGTTGCGGTGCTCATCTCCGTTTCAAAGCCAAAGAGCCAGCGCTGTCCGAAGATGTTTCCGAGGTCATGTGGCCGGCATGACTAAACACCAAGGTGCACGGAACGCTGTTACCTTCCCACTGAAGTGGTACCTATTTATCTACTTGCAATTTCTTGCTTTCGAACTGCTAGGTTGGCAGGAGCTGGAACTAGAGACGGGAGCTCACTCCGTCATGCAGCACCCGGGTCTCAAACTGCTGAACTACTGACCTTCCACAGCCTGCAGTTCAGCGTCTTAACCACTTGAGCCATCGCAGCTCCATTTAGGCACTTTAGAAGTTAGCAAATGTATGTCATAATCTGTCCTGATCCTGGTCTCAAGCCTATTTCATCAATGGGCTGAAACCCAAAACCACTCATCTTTAATCCTTTAGGTGCCACAGGAATTTGTTTTTGCAACACTTTAACTGCCCCATTTGGAAATGGAAGGCAGAAGCTCCTTCCATTCCAGTAAGCAAATGTATGAAAGTAAAACTGCATGTAGTAAAGGTCGAACCATCTTGGTGGCTAGTGATGCTCAATCAGATCTTTACATACAGCAATATCAAGGAAGAGGGTCTCCCTGGCCACCATTTGTGGTATATCAATAAAAATACCAATGCCGTTCTACGAGTGGACACCTCTGCCTATTTGCACTATAATGTGGATAAAAGAAGAATCTGAAAGCCCCATGACAGTCTTAGATGGCACTTATATATAATTCAAAATCTTCAGATCAAAGCCACTTGTCTTTTCAGGTGATGCTTCAGACAAATTATTAGCTGAGCACCCTTGAGGCCATAGGTGTACTAGATCCCTCTTAACCTTTCTAATTAACACATTTGGATAATTATATACCATGTTAAATGCATTTCCACTTGCATTTTCCGTGCACAAATTCTGGTGGTGAAAGTCAGAACTCTAGCTGCCCTTTCTCACCCCATTTCCCTGTGTCAAAACTGACCAACTATATCCAACACAAGGCATAAGTAATTTCACAACTGATTTCCACATCAACATTTTTAAATAACACAGCAATGATGCCTGCTATAGGTTTTGGTGAGTCAAAATACAGATCCTGCTGGCCAGGTTTCTGCAAATTTAGTCAACATGCAGTCACTAGAGTGGCTCAACAAGTCTTTTATTTGGATAATGTGGGGTTAAATCCATTATTAGAGGTAATTACTTTCTTCTTTTTCATTCCACCTCAATGTGGGACAGAATAGTGTCAGGATGTGGCATCCAGGGCTGTCAGGAACCATGAGACAAAGAGTTCCTATGGTACTTGATATTCCTAATGTGTGTCACCCCCTAGAGTCTTATGAAGGCTGCTTATGAGCTGCTTCTTATCGATGTGTACATTTGAAAAGCAATGGAAGGCAGTTATGAGTAGCGAGTCTCTCCCCTGGATCTTCTTTGTTTACAGTATTTCATTATTTATTTATTTTATTGGATTTATGAATCATTCACCCTACAAGCAGGCTCTGGGAGACTTACAACCTTAAAAGGTTTAAAATACAATGGTCATATAATTAAAATTATCACAGTAAAACAGTAAATTATAAATTAAACCCAACAGAAGATGGTATAATAGTCCTCCTTTGCTGGCCACACTTCTGTCCCGCAGGGCAGGGAAGGGTATAGAGGGTGCCAGTGCTAACCTTCTGTTGCTGCCCTCCATTAAAAGCCTGGTGGAACATCTCTGGTGGAACATTATTTTATTTCAAATAGTTTTGTGCTACCTCTTCAGAGTTTTGCTGAAGGTGACATACAATTAAAAACCACAGAATACAAAACACATACAAAACCTCCCATTTATAGATCTTATCTGAGTTCTGGCCCAGTTCTGTATCTTATCTGAGTTCTGGCCCAATATAAACATAACCTGCTCTGACAGTAACTGCCAGTAATAATACACAACAGTGGTAGGCAAGCTTTCCCATATTTGCTTGAGCCACAACTCAGATGAGATCCAGAACTTAGATGAGATCCAGAACTGGATATTTCTCTTGACAGTTTTCCAGGCTTGGTTACCTCAGACCCCTTTGTCTGGAAGTGGCGGGGAGTAAACCTGGGACCAATCTACATTCAAAGTATGTACTCTACCACTGAGCTATGGTTTCCCCATGGGTAAAAAATAGGCAGAGGTCATTTCGGGGGGGAACGCGGGGGAACACAGTTCCCCCGGGTGAGGTGCAGGGGGCGGGGCACATGACGAAGCCCCGCCCCCTGCTTCCGGCCGCCCAGCTTCTAGCCCTCATTCAGCCAGGAGGAGGCAGGAGAAGAGGGAGGGTAAGTTGCTTCCTCCCCGCCTCTCCCCACCCCTGCCTGCCTGGGGCCAGGGAGGGCTTTGGCGGGGCTTCCTTGCACTCCCGCTGGCCTTGCAGGTCCACCGCCGGGCCCCTGATGTCAGGGGGTGTGGCATATGCTAATGAGTTCCCCTAGCTCTTTTTCTACAAAATGACCCCTGAAAATAGGAACTTGAAAAGGTTTCAGCACTTATCCTCCAAATGAAGTGCCTGAATTTAATGAACATCCATCCAAGTATGCAAATGTTTTCAAGTTCTTAAAGAGTTAGCCTTGGATATTTTCATTTACTTCTGTATATCACAAACTCTGTATAAATAATTTGCAACATTCTATTAAAAGTCATCATATGCTACCACAATGACAGGCTTACAAGCCCCCCCTCCCAGACCCTGCTATTAAACCACAACAAGACAAATATACAAGACATTTTAGAGTAGATAAATGAGCTATGCAAACTATAAGCATGAATAATTTTGATTTATGAGCTGTATACAAGGATTTAAAATGGAAGACGCTAACAGGAAGGAAACTGTCTTCACTTGCTCTGAATGCATGGAATAAATGGCAAGACCAAAACATAACTTATTTGTTAATGGAGGACTAATTGGAAGGCAAGGTCATACCTCCAATATTGAATTGTCCACTGTGGCATCCAGATTCCCTCCCCTCCCCTCCCCAATTTCATTTAGCTCAGTAGCCAGTGATGGCTGGTAAGGTGCTTCATTTGCAGGTATACCATGCCATTGTTGGGGAGTTACAAAGGTGGGAGGAAGATATAGACCAGAGGTGGCCAAACTTGCTTAATGTAAGAGACGCACAGAATAAACGTCAGGTCTGAGAGTCACAAGAACAAATATTACACATATGTTTTTATTGTAAAATATGCAAATTTGCTCTTTATTAACATTAAATGAGATTGCCAAAAATAAAAGGGGTAAAAATAGATACATATTAATATTTATTTGTCCAGTGATAATTATTTGTTTGGTAATGATATGTATTTGTCTAAGAGAGGTGGAAAGAGAGAGAGAGAGCGCAAATAGATGGGGGAGGCAGGGAGGGGGAAGGAAGGAAGGAAGGAAGGAAGGAAGGAAGGAAGGAAGGAAGGAAGGAAGGAAGGAAGGTTAAATGCATCCTCCACCCCACTCACCCGGCTGTCTGGTTGGCTTGGAGAAGGGATTTAAAGAGGCAACTGCCTTCTCCAAGCCGGCCAGCCGGAAGGGGGGGGCTTTGAGAATGCATTTCTTTCTCTGCCCCCCCAACTCAAGCCTACCCAGAGAGGGGGACACTGGCTGGGGAAGGGAAGACCAATTGGGGAGGCATGCCTCCCCTTCACTTCCCCAGCCGCCCTGCTGGGAGCCACACGATATGTATGAAAGAGCCACATGCAGCTCCCGAGCCACAGTTTGGTCACACCTGATTTCGACTGTTACTGCGAAGTTCGGGCACTGGTGAAAGTTGGTGACTCTTGAGTGCTTATCATCCCCATTGATGTCAGTGGTCTCTGCCCACACTGGGGACTAGTAACCAGTCAACACTTGTTCACTTGCACTGTGTTGTCTGAGTTACCCCTTATGCCACTGATGCCCCCAGAGGAGTGGCAATAAAGGTATTTACACTCCCTAAATCACCCTTTCATAGCAGTGAGGTATACCCACCAGTAAATTCTTCACCAGTCACTGTTTATAATAGGTGTTTTAAATTCCTTTAAATCAGGACCCGTTTATTCATTTTAAATATTTAAATATTAAATATACGTACCTTTCTCCCAAGGCAAGTAACAATATACATAAATAAATAAATAAATATAAATAAATAAATAAATAAAAACAATATATAAAATAAATGGATCGATCAATAAGTATTAAAACATATGTAAGATGCACTAGAACCATGTTTTTAAAATGATCTAACAACATCTTTCGCCCCAGCAGCAGGATATTCCTGCCTGGCTTTATCAAAACCTCTTCAGAACAACTGTTTTCAGCCTCACCTGAAAGCCAGGACAGTAGAAGCACAAACACACCGCTGGAGGCTGTTCCATAGGCATGTGGCAGCCACTGGGGAAGAAGGAACCCAGACTGTTGCCAAACATGCCTTAGAGAAGGGTCTACCTCGCTGGGAAGAAAGAAGCTGCCAGACAGGAATATGCAGAGAAACTCATGAAAGGCTAAGTTGGTTCCCTTAAGCTTCTGGTGTTCTTTCAACAGAGCTCTACTAAACCCATCTAGACAGAAAGACAGGGCCATTTCTCCTAGATATGAAATTACAGGGGAATGTACATGGATCCAATTCTTTCTAGCTTGGCTCCATTGAAACAGAGTTATGCTGACCATTCTTGGCATCTTAAATTCAGCTGTGGATCCATGAGCTGCTGGTATTGAGCAAGACATTAGTTCTGAATTCCAGTTCTCTGTCTGTAAAATGATCCTCAGTTATTTGCCTGTAAAGGGACCTATTTCATATGAACATTAATGGAATAAAATTAACATTCATATTCACGGAAATGATATTGCGACATAGCCAAAGTTTTATTGTTGGATTTTTCTCCCTCTGCCACTCCAAGCAGTGACATATGTCATTGCCAGCAGGAAGCCTACGCCCTGGTCATCTTCAGTTCAGTACATACTACAGCACCTGGTATATATCTATCATGCAGAAATTGGGATTGTCAGATGTTGCAATGACTGTCCTGATCCTTGAACAGAGAACCAGGGTTTTCAAGGCTGCTCACAGAATCATCCTGTATGAAGGTCATGCAATATATTTCCTATATTTATTTGGAAAACACATATTTTCCTTGCTTAGATATAAAGCTACAGATTCAATTTTTCTTTGGTTTTTTTCTTTTAAAGAAATGGAGGAAGGAAGAAAATAATTATGATGAGACCATATTATCTGCAATTTAAAATGGCATCATTAGCTGACTGGCACTTTGGGCTTTCACAGCATTTTATTTGAATTGATAAAGTGAACGGAGAGGTTGTGAAATTGTTTTTAGGGAAGTTTATGGTTTATTGACCTACATATAGTCCACTAATATCTGCAGTTATTCCACAGACTTTATTTCTACAAGAACTTTCTGTAAATTGACTTTTTAAGGTCCTCTGTGCTATAATTGATGAAAATATAAATTGCTTCTCCATCATATTCTAAAATAGTTCTGCTCTGTAGAAAAAAAAATACTCTTGGATTTTGTTCAACAGACACTGCAAACTCGTTAAAGCGTAACATTTATTTGCCTTGGAGGTGAACTGCAAAAGGGAGAGACAGCAAATCGTCAAATGCCAAAATATCACTTGTAAGTTAATGAAAGAACTGAGAAACAAGCATACAGATTAAAAAAAGAGTTTAAAAAGTAAAAATAAAAAATATCCAGAATAGATTTCCCAATGTCAAATGAATGCCATCTTGACTTAAAGGATCAATTGGGAAACTAAGGCTGTGATCATACACACTAAGTAATGCACTTGCATCCCACTTTCAATGCATTCTCCAACTGGATTTTACTGTGTGAACTGGCAAAATCCAACTGGAAAGTGCACTGAAAGTGGATTGAAAGTGCATTACTGTGTGTGTGATCGTAGCCGAAGAGATTAATCCAAAGCAGATATACTCAGAATTCAATCAGTTCTATTCAGTGGGGCTTATTCCCAGGAAAGTGTTTTCAGGGTTGCACTGTTCATTATTTATACATTTCAAGTGTTCACACCAGTTATCAAATATTGTTTCAGAAATTCTGGCAAAATCTATGGAGGACCAGCAGGGTTGCTGAGAGTTATCATAGGGCCTATTTATTTACTACCTTCGATATCACGTTTCTTTGTTGCTCTGAATGGTTGATTCCTAAGCTAAGTTTCCCAATTGCACTTCCCTGAAGCAGCCCAATCATCATATGGAAGTAAATCCCAGCTCCATGAGCTCTGGAATTTTGTCCTCATACTTGTCCCCACTCAGCAGCCCCAAGGACCAGTATAAGTATGAGATGGCTGACTTGTATGTGATAACGGAGGATATCAAGAAGATGGTGCTAAGGAAAGTGGATTAATTGCCCCTGTGGATTGATTGCAAATACAGTTGATAAACAATCCTATAAGAGTTGCCAGGCAAGATGGGAGTTTGGGGGGTAGGATCATGGGGGTCGTTGGTGGTACTTTTACCATGACATCACTTGGGGGGGGGGGAAGAGAAGTGATGCCACACTGCTCTAGGTAAAACCATATAAATGGTGTCTATTTCCAGCATTTCCTAGAGTAATGTGATGTCACTTCTGGATTTTTTTCTGGAAGTGATGTCATACCACATGAGACAGCAGTGGTTTTTTTAAAAAAAATTCTCTGCCATAGCAGGAGTCTTGGCAATCCGGCCCTGAAGAGGCCGCTCTGCAAGGGCGTGCCTCGGGGGGCCGTCTTTGCCGCCCCGGGAGGATCGAGGCAGCCCGGCATCCGGGGAAAGCCAGGGGGCGGGGCCGGAAGTTTCTTCAGGCCGGCCTCCGCCCCTGCCTTCAGTCGCCTCGCTGCGCTCAGGAAAGGAGGGAGCTCCTGAGCTTCGGTGCCTTGGAGGCAGCGAGGGGCGGCTAGAAGAGGCGGCGGTTTCCTTTAGGAGTAGCTTGGAGGCGGGGCAGGGCTGTTTTTGGCAAGTGCTCGCACGGCGCCTGGTGGTACCCGTTTCTGGGTCAGGCCTG
>NW_015167072.1:0-13521 GCF_001447785.1 Gekko japonicus
TTCTATTTCTGAAAATTCTTTCCACAGTGACATCACAGAAATGAGCTTTAAAAGGCACTAAAGTCCCCTGAGACATTGGAGGGGACTTTTGTGCCTTCCAAGCCTGTAGCAAGTATCTACAACATCTTTCTTTGATACAGCTCATTTTGTCCCATGTACGGAGGGGGTGGTGGTGACATGAATAGAAACCGAGGTTGATTAAAGGACCTGATTGAAATCAATGACAAACATTTTTACATGTTTATTGACTCAAACCTAAACCAGACAATCCACATTTCTGGCAGGGAAATGAACCTCCTTCTCAGCCTCCAACAACAGGCCTCACATGGTGCTAATTAGCCATTGCTGGAAGCTTCAAGGTGCTTGTTCTATCCATGCCAGCTGTTTAACAAACCCCACCAACAATAGTAATGGGGAGCAGATTCCTCCATCTGAGCCAGGACCCACTGTAAAAAAAGTATAGTGTGTACCCTTGTCTGTTAGTAGAAAAGAGCAAGAGTCCAGTAGCACCTTAAAGACTAACAAAATTTGTGGCAGGGCATGATTTTTTGAGAGTGGCTGCTCTCTTCTTCAGATACAGCACCCTTGTCTGGTGTAAGCATTGGGAACAATACAATGCATTTTCTTTTTATACCCCCCCTTTCGTTTTTCTTTTTTTTGCCACATTCCAATGTTAACATTTTGTCATGCATTTTGAAAAAACATTGTACTAGAAGTGGCAAGGAAATGGCCTCAGATGACAATGCAGTAAATGAGTGGATTCACATATGCTATGTAGACAATTTCCCTCCCTGAATATCCACCACTAGCACACTAGTGAACATTCAGGGTATGTAGAATGTTCAACAGCTGAAGTGCCATTGACTCCATGGCCCCAAAGAAAGGCTTCAGTTAATACACTGGCGTTGAGAAGAGGCAGATGAATGGCATATTCAATAGCTTCAAATCAAAGGGAAAAAAGAAAAAAAATCCACTGGATTATAGAAGGAAGAGGAGGAGGAAGAGGAGAAGAGTTGGTTTTATATCCTGCTCTTTACTAACGGAAGGAGCCTTGGAGTGGCTTAGAATCACCTTCCCTTCCTCTCCTCACAACAGGCACCTTGTGAGGTAGGTAGGCTTACCAAGTGGCGGCGGGGGATCCACATGTCTTCACAGGATCCCTGCTGCGGGGACGGCAACACGCGTTGCACCTGCCATCGCCAGGATGTGACGCTACGCGTCGCTCTGGCAACGGGTCCAAACAGCCCCGTTGCCAGAGCGACGCATTGCGTCACATCCTGGCGACGGCGGTGCAACGCGTATCGCCATCCCCGCGGCAGGGGTCCTGTGAAGACATGCGGATTCCGCGCCACCATTTGGTAAGCCTAGAGGTAGGTGAGGCTGAGAGAGTTCTGAGAGAACTGTGACTGCCCCAAGGTCACCTAGCTGGCTTCATGTGGAGGAGTGGAGAATCAAAGCTGGTCTGCCGCTCTTAACCACTCCACCAGCTGTCAAACCAAACCAAGTGTGAAGGCGAAAGAAGCTACAACACAGGTCTCTGCCCCGCCCCATTTCTCTCAGAAAAACAGTCCGGGAAGAGTTAACCCTCCTCCCTGCCCAGCTCTGTCGCCCAAATCCAGATATTCCCAGGCTCGGGGGCAGAGTGGCCATTTAAATCGCAGGGAAAGATCCTGGAGGGCTCCTGGCATTGCCAGGAGCAAGCCAAGCCAAGCCCCAGTTATCTCTGCCAATGCAGAAGGGGTCTCTCGGTTCAGAGCTGGCTAGTGACACCAACAATGGGTGTCAGCTCAGCTACCATCTCCTTCTGCACCACTACCAACGGGGGCCATTTAGCCTGGCTTGCTCATGAACCATTTTAACTTCTCAGTCCACCCAAGCCCAGGCTGCTTATTGAGGTTAGAATTAAATAGCTGGGCTGTTTTCACACTAACATTTCCCATATTTCAGCTCCCCAACTGGTGCTTTTCATATTTCTTCATGACATTGTCCTTTATTTGTATACAGACCATTAACAGACTTCCACAAAAAACTGCTTTATTTAAAATTTCTAAAAATACCCTCACTCCATGTTTCCTGGGCAGGTAGCTATCAGCACAAGCAGTTTCTCTCGTCTGAAGGGGAAATAGCATGACTGAAGTACTCATCAGTTACTCTGTTCATTTGTTATCAACTGGAAGGAATCAGTCCCCAGCAGAAATTAACATAATAGAAGAGAATCACCTGCCTTTTAGACAGAAAGGAGGGGATCCTTGATGTCTCTGCAAATATGAGGTTTTTAAAAAGTTGTTAAAGGTATTGCATTATGCCCATCCAGCATTACTTATACTCATGGATTTCTTTCTTTCTTTCTTTCTTTAAAAAAGAACAGAATCACCCATAGCTCAGCCTGCCTTTGGGGGGGGGGGTCTGAAGGAAGTGTCTGCAAATACATGGAGGTTTTTTAAAAGTTATTGTATTATTTCTATGCAGCATTATCCATGATCCTAAAAAAAAAAATTAAACCAGAGTAGGTGGAGAATCCCGATGGTCATGTGAGAACACAGTAGATGTGTTCAGTCCACATCAGGTGTGAAATGCAAACCACAACTAAAATGGCGAGGAAACAGATTACCCTTGGCTGCCTGGAATCTCCACTGCAAGGGCAATTTCACACAGAATTGCATCAGCGACCAGATTACCACAGCAAATCACCCTGCTGTGGAAGTAGCCCAGGAGAGCTGATTACAGATTACCTACCATGAGGAGCATTTTTATTTGTTTAGCATATTTATATTACACTTTTTTCCCTGGGGTTAAGAAAACAAACAAGGAAGGGAGGGGACACTTCTGATGGCCAAGCTGGTCTTCTCTCTCTGCTGGCTGATCTCCTGTGCAACTCTAGGCCTGGCCTTCAGGCTGAGAGCCATGGGATATTTCAGTTCCAGTATCATTCAGTTCCAGTATCATTTGCTCTGTGACCAAGATGAGAAAAGGTTTATAACTTCTCATAGGGAAACCAAGGCATGGCCCAGTTTGGTTTAGTAGGAGGCAATCCTGTTAATGATCAAGGGCCTTGAAAGCTCAGGGATGTTGCACTGTTGAAGATACCACTTTGCATAAGATTCACAGTTGCCATTACTAGCCTTTTTGCCAAGCATCATTTTATTAACTGTACAGCACAGCCTATTTTCAATTATGCTAATTAAGTATAGTTTTAAGATTGCCTTTATACCCCCTTCTAATTGTTTTTCTTTCTCTTTAAATAAAACAATCAGTAGTAGTTGCTATAGCAGTGAACAGGGTGAGGCCCTAGTGTTTTCAGGCAAGGGTATGCTATGCCCCAAGGAAATAGACAGGGGTGGAGACAAAGGTGATTAATTCCAGGATTCTGCATGCAAGCAAGCTACTCTTTCCATGTGCCTATTGTTTCTCCATGACCTTCCTGAAATCAGATCCAGCAGAACAAACCATACAAAACATGTAAATTGGCAAAGAAACGAGATGATGGTTTCATTTGTGGGTTTCAGTGCTTTTAAGAAATTCAGCAGCTGAAAAGTCTCTTAGTTCTTATTTTTGTGGGAAAGAGCTTCCAATAAGGCAAAGATTTAGAAACAAAAATGGAAGAGTTGCAGAATTGGAATCAGCCCTTAATTCATCAGCACCATTAATGACGTGGAGACACACTGCTGGATGCATTGAAGTGAGTAGTCTCTTTCCACCATCCCTCACAGTACGTGAGAAGAGGGGAGATGACTGTGGTTCATTGGTAGAGCATTTGCTCCCCATGCAGAAGGCCTCATGTTTCATCTCTGCCACCTCGTCTAAAGGATTTACTTATTCATGTACTTCATTTATACCCTGTCTTTCTCCCCACTGGGGACCCAAGGCAGCTTACATCATTCTCCTCACCTCCATTTTATTCTCACAGCAACCCTGTGAGAGAGGATAGGCTGAGAGTGTGTGACTGGCCCAAAGTCACCCAGCAAGCTTCCATGGCACAAATGGGAATTCAGATCCGGGTCTCCCAGTTACTAGTCCAACACTCTTAACCACTACACCATACTGGCTCATTGTGCACAATGGCTCATTGTAGCAGTAGAACAATGTTCAGGTGGTAGGTGAGAGGAGAGCTGCTGCTGGTCACAGTAGACAATACTGATCTTAATGGACCAATTGGGGACGGGCCATGGCTCTGTGGTAGAGCAGCTGCTTGGCATGCACAGGGTCCCAGGTTCAATCCCTGGCATTTCCAATTAAAAGGATCAGGCAACACAAGATGTGAAATACCTGAGGCCCTGAAGATCCGCCTCCAGTCTGATTAGACAATATTGACCTTGATGGACCAGTGGTCTGATTCAGTAGAAGACAGGTTCATATGTATTCATGTGTAATGGTCTGACTTGTTATAAAGTAGTTTCACGTGTACAGATGTCAGCATCCACAATTAGGAGGGTGGGGAAAAGATTTTTTAGAGGCTTCATATAATCCTGGAAAGGTATCTAGAGAGACCCATCTCAGATATGCCTGTCCAAAGACAAAAGAAAAAAGAAAGGCAGCTACTCAAAGACCCTGCTTGGATCAATTCTGTCTTTAGATGTTAGTTCAGCCTAAAAAAAATTTGTCACTGTGTATGATGTATGCAATTGTCGGTTGGATTATCCTCCACATTTTAAAAGGGACAGACAGCTAAAAATACAGCATGTATATAGCTCAGTAAGATATGTGGCATACACATTTTGTATTTGGATATCATATTCATGTACAAAAATATTTCATTTGAAGGCTGACGAAGAAGAAGAGTTGGATTTTATACCCCAATCTTCTCTGCCCTGAGGAGTCTCAAAGTGGCTTACAATCGCCTTCCCTTCCTCTCCACACAGCAGTCACCTTGTGAGGTAGGTGGGGCTGAGAGAGTTCTGAGAGACCAAGGTCACCCAGAAAACTTTGTGTGGAGGAGGGGTGGGGAATCAAACCCAGTTCTCCAGATTAGAGCCTGCTGCTCTTAACCACCACACCACGCTGGCTCCCATGCTGATGAGAAGAGTCTCCTTACCAGTGTATGGCTGCTTCCCCTCCAACACCAGTATCCCACACTGAGCCATTCTCTGATCAGAAGTGAAAAATGTTTTTTATTTACAGTAACAGACAGACAGACAGACAAAATATAAACCCATCCCACACTAAAAGGAATATGGAAGTCAGTAAGCACTCCACCCCACCCCACCCCACCCCACCCTACCCTGTAGGCCCAGGGTGTGCTACCAATTTGATGGCTCACTCAGGGGACTGTTATGTCACTAATGTGACTAATATTCCTTTTACATTATACCAACCAGGCTGTGACTTTGTGTTAGGTCTAGGGTTTGTTTACTGTGGGAAAAGGAACAGAAACATAGCCTCTCTTTTGCAGCTATATATTGTCCCCAGTTTATAAAGAAGCCTTTCTAAAGTATCTTTGTCAGACACCAGAAGTGGCAAAAAAGGTCTGGAATGATAGCGAGCCATAGGTGGTAGCAAGCCATGAGTTCCGGTCACATAGGACTACTAAGTCTCAACACCCATGGGAGGGGAACGGGGGTTAGAAGGCAGGATAGGATATGGCTTCTATCAAAGAGCTCACAGAACAAGTCAGCGTTTAGTTGCTGACAAATGAAGAGAAACTGTTCAGAAGCCCATTTCTCACTGCATTAGGGACGACGCTGAGGCTCTGGCTTCCCTTCATCATTGCCACTGGCAGAATCCAGCCATAGCTACAGCGTCAAGAATAGGCCAAAAGCAGCTGCATGAAAATAATTTTTTTCCCCTTGGTACACTAGGCAGCCTGCCATTTCCCTGGGCGCCTGAGATGTTCAGTAGCCAGCCTGGAAACAGCAAGACTGCCAACTACTTGGCACCAGTACACCAGAGGCACTTTTGCCAAACAATAAGCACCAGCACTAGCAAAAGAATCCCAACAGGCAGATAGCAGCAGGGCCCACAGGCCAGCAGCGGCTGGCACAGATTACCGGTACACCGACCAGACACACCTAGTGAAGAGTGCCTGAGATCTCTGGCCCTGTGTGGCTGCCTGAGGTCCCTGCCAAACACCAAGGCTGGCAGCTGTGCACCTCTTCTGCTCCTGCTCTTGGCTCAGGCAGCAGGAACACTGCTCTTCCCCAGCTTCCATCAGGAGGAGTCTGGAAGAAGGGCTGGGGGGGGAGAGAGAGAGAGAGAGAGCACATCCTCCCCTCCCTTCCCTTAGTCCTTCAAGAATCCTTCAGGGTTTTTGTGATAGGTCGGGAAGAGAGCTGCCAGTTTTCCCAAGCAATTTTGAGCACATAGTACTGGTTCCAACAGACCCAAGAGGTGTCACCTGCTGCAGACTCATTTCCTTTTTCAAACCTCAGTGTCTTTGATTCTTGATTATTTGGTAGCGGAGGACAATGGAGACCTCATTGCCAAGGTGTTCACCTAGGGCCTCCCCTCAGAGAGCCTTCCAGGGAATGAGATCTGGGTCCAGGTTTCAGGAAGAGAAGCACAGACCGCAGCACTCCATGCAGATCTCCAGGCAGTCAGCTGACTCACAGCAGGCATCAATGATGCCACAGTCCATGTCACAGGGCAGGTCACAGTCAGCGCATTCCCCAGAGCCACAGCAGCAGCAGCAGATGCAAGAATCTTCGGAGCTGCACGAGCCGCAAGTGGCACAGTCCAGCATGATGTTGCAGAGGGTCAGGAACTCACAGAAGAGGCAGGAGAGGATGCAGTGGACACAGCAATCTGGAAGCAGAAAGAAAAGAGTATCAGAGAGCAAGCAACAGGTAGGTGAGGTTGGCTGCTGGAACAGGAAAGGAAGTTAAGTGACTGGGCCCCAATGGGAGGGCCAGAAGAAATTGTGGCTAGTGAGAGCATAGAAAGAATCTGCCATGGTATTTCTGGAGTTAAAGGTATTGCTGAAAAATTCTACTGACACCAAGAGTAGCATTAATATTTCACAAGAGCCAATTATCTTCCCCCTCCCAAGGTTTTTGGGACCAGTTTGGCAACAGTACTCAAAGCCACTGCAGATGTTGAACAGCTTCTGAATAGCACCACTGCTGATCATAATAGGAAGTGAAAGCATATTAAGGAAGTGAATGAGTGTGGTTTTACTGGAATATTACAGCTGGGAGAAAAACATTTAATAATCTACCTGGTAGTTACGAGTAGGAAATCTTATTCATTGGGGGGGGGGTGACAAGGCCATAGTCCTAAACCCATAGCCTTCCTTTTGAACATACTTACAACTAAACATTGTACCCCCACACCAGAGCCCATCATAGATTTATTTTTCTTAAAAAGGAAGACAGACAGCAAAACAGTTGAGGACCAATTTCTCTTTGAGGCAAGAGAGGCCAGAACTACTGCAACTGCCAAAAGGATGGTGGATGACTGTTAGGCCATATTCATTTATTCATTCATTCAAACATTCAAACATTTATACCCCACCTTGTCTTGTGGTTCAATGAGGCTTACAACAATACTTACAAACAATTCCAATTAAAAGTAGAATACTGGCCTGCTTAGAATCTTGGACTAATTATTTTTCAAAACAAGGTCTTAAATTTCCCATAAATATTACATCCAGTGATCATTTGCCTGCACATCTTCATACTCTTCTTCTCTGCTCTTTCTCAGTTGTGCCTTGCCTTTTGGCTTGCTCTTTGGGGGCATGGGCAGCTTTCTAATACTCACAGGTATATCATACAAGCACTATATAAAGAAATAGATGAGATGGTACTAGTTAAAACATTTGTGCTGGAAGAAAAGTGGAAAATGTCAAAGAGATCCACAAGCAGCAGAAATGGAATCCGTATGCCTGACCTCCCCCTGTTTTAGACCAGACAGCATTCCTTAAACATATGATTGCCTGGGCTCAAGAAAACAGCCTTGCCCCTATGTCAAAAAGCATGATGCACAGTTTTCACAGGTAAAACAGGCCTCTTGCAATTCCCTGCATCTACCTGTGCCCAGGTAGGTATCAGGATAGGCTGTGCATGTAATCCTAGAAGGTACACTGAACTGAATAGTGGACCCAGACCTCAAAAACCCTCCCATGGGAAGGCTTTAAATGGAGGGTGATGGTTAAATTCCACAGGTTCTGACTGCTTTGCTTTGGACCTCAATTTTTGTCTGTGAATTACT
This sequence comes from Gekko japonicus, assembly GCF_001447785.1. NCBI lineage: Eukaryota > Metazoa > Chordata > Lepidosauria > Squamata > Gekkonidae > Gekko > Gekko japonicus. The sequence goes on from NW_015167072.1 coordinate 8,143, forward strand.
GACTTTGTAACTGCTTGAAGTGGTACTTGGACTGGAATGCTGCTGGCAGGAATATGTTTTTTTGTCACAGGTACCTGGTAAACACAAACAAATCTTACTTTGACCCACTCCATGTAGCTGGAATCTCAACATGAAGCTATAATCAGGGTCACCAGTTTCCTACTGTCAGTGTGACGGATGAAGTGGTTCTTTCTATTCTTTTTGATACTTGGAGAACCAAATGCATTTTAACAGTGGCTGCAAAATAATAAACTGTGGGGAGAGGTACCTTCCTGTGCTTCAGTGGGGATCTGAGATGATGCAGATTTGGAGCTGCCTTTGCTCTTTTTACTGATCTGGCTGTTGATGGAGTGATGTGACTGGAGCTTCCGATGAGGCTTCTGGGAGCTTGACAGAGAGCTGAGTTCAGAACATAGAACACCATTCCCAGCCTCGCCATTAGAACTGCCAAGGTCACCATTTTGTAGAAGAGGGGTATACGCTGTAGTTGGATGCGTCTGGACAATTACTCGGCTCTGGGGCTGGCCTGTTGGGGACAGAGAGAAGCAAACTGAGTGCAATTGCGACACAACACATCTAGGACATTATACTTAAGATGAGCGGAAACTTTGCCAGACAAAATGTGAAACTCCTTTATGTTTGTTCCTTTGAGAACCAGAGATTTACAACCATTTCTCACTTCACAGTTTGTTTAACCCATCACCCCTCTCCATTTTTATGAAGCATATTTCAGAACGTTATCTGTTCCTCATCCAGGCACATAATGTGTGTCCTAGGCTCTGTAGCCAAGCACATCTGCTGCCCCCTCCACCTCCAAACTGGGTTTTGCGACTTAAAAATTAAAGTTGCCCAGTGTTTTGTGTTAGTGTTTGCACAAGCTATGGCATAGAAATGGCTCAGAAAGCTAGCTAGGAAAAGACAGTAGCTGGTCCAACAACACATTTTGCTCCCAAGCCAGAACAGAAGCAAGCTGTGTGCGTGCTTCTGTAGATGAGATTTGTTCACCACTAAACAGAAGATCAGTGTTGATCAACTGCAAGGCAGAAACAAAATGTATGCAAAGAACCAGCACCCACCATGTCCAAATTAGTGACCTATGCCTGCATTTCTTGAATCAAGATCCAATGACTCTGGTAGTCTGCACGTTTTTTCCTTTGTAAGGACAGAGGGCAAGACCTTCTAATACCCATCCAGCTAACATTAAAAGGAGCTCTCTCAGGGCTGAATCACATGATAGATTTTTAAACAAGCTGGATGTGGGTAATTCGGCTACTCCTGGTAGCTGCATGGAATATTATTTTTTTTAAGCCCATAGAAGGCTGATTCTGCTCAGGACCAGTGAGGCGTTGGGGGCGGCCTGGGCCAGCGGGGGAAGGGTAGGCTTGGGTCCAGGTTCTCCTGAGCCATTGTGGGAGTGTCAGAGCCTGCCCCTGGTGGGTCAGATCTAAGCCCTGACACCAGAAATAAAGACAGGAATGCATGGTAACAGTGCGTGCCCTTGTAGACATTCATACATTCCCAATAACTAAGAAGCATAACAAGCTATGACTTCAGAAATCAGAATATTTTCACCAAACTGTGCGATCTGAACTGAGGTGGGAACATGGTTAGTTGTCTGTCCATTCCTGACAACACAAACACAGTAGCACATGTAGTTAGGGTTGCCAGCTCTGGGTTGGGAAATACCTGGAGATTTTTGGGAGTGGAGCCTGGGGAGGGCAGGGTTTGAGGAGGAGAGGGACCTCAGCAGGGTACAATGCCACAGAATCCATGCTTCAGAGCAGCCATTTTCTCCAGGGCAACTGATGTTGGTCATCTGGAGATCGACTGAAGATGCATGAAGACAGAAGCCATTTTGTAGCTTATAGTTTATCAGCATCCCTAGAATTTCTGCTCAGAAATATACAGGATTTAAGTCCTCATGATTAGAAAGAGAAGTAGAATACACAACAATAAAGAGATTGTTTCAGAACTGGGACATATTTAGCTGATCGTCTACCTTACATGTTTTAAAATTAAACCTATTTGCATATTGCCAACATTTTATTAAATACATCTCTTTGAAATGAAGTCTAAGGCTGCTTCCACACAGCAAGTATTTTCTGTGTAGTTCTCACTGCTGCTGCAAGTGCAACGGCAATGGTGTGTCCACACAGCAATCCCCTCTGTATTTTCTTTGCCTTCCCTCCCTGCATCTACCACCACCACCCCACTCCCCGGAACGCTAAAGGGCTTTGGGGGCATTTTAAAAAAATCAGTCATTGCTAGCTTGCTGTAGCCAATGTAGTGTAGTGGTTAGAATGTCTGACTAGGATCTGGGAGACCCATGTTTGAATCCCTACTCTACCATGGAAGCTTGATGGGTGACCTTGGGGCAGTTACACACTTTGTGCCTAATCCACCTCTCACAGAGCTGTTGTGAGGATAAAATGGAGGAGAGAAGAATGATATAAGCTGGTTTGCATCTCCATATTTTATTCCTTATTACAATAACACCAGAACAAGGATTAATTAGGTCCTTAACTCTCAGGCCCACAGGTTAAAACTTGCTCATATCAATTAAAATTGACCCTCTCTGATCTACTTAAAGTTTAACTGACCAATCTACCAACTAAATCAAACTGTACTTTTAATTGTCTGAACTTGGGTTCTTTTCCTACATGGATACCAGATGCATGTATGAAAAATCATATCTTTTGCATGTGCATACAGTAAAAAGCCACACGGATACTGATTTAAATCTTTATACCCCACCTTACCCCCTTAGACTTAAGGTGATGGATGATGCAACAAGTTGCAAGGGCATGAAGCAACATAACAATCCATTAAAATATGAAAAACTCACAGATCAAAACCCCCACACACAGGTAAAAAAATGCACCCACATCTGCTGAAACAGGTAACTCTCCACAAGATGCCTTCTGAAACAACACTGTGCACTAAGTGAAGGTCCCCTCTGCACCTGCTCTGGTAGGCCATTCCAGAGGACTGGACATACCACAGAAAAGGCCTATCACTTAACTGTTGTGTTACAGACAATCCTAAAAGGGGGCAACAAAAACAGAAGGCTCTCTGAAGGATGTAGCTGACATATGAGCGTACACAGGGAGATGCAGTTCAATAAGCATGAGGACCCTAGGCCATGAAGGGCTTTAAAGATAATAACCACCACTTTGAATGGGACCTGGAGGCAAACAGGCAACCAGTGCAGTTGAGGTGGCACTGAAGTCATAAGTTCCAAGTAGCTGACCCCAGGAAGTAGTCTTGCTGCCCCATTCTGTACCAGCTGAAGCTTCCCAGGTATCTCCGAACACAGCTCCATGCAAAGCACATTACAGTAGCCCAATCTGTGGGTTAACGATAGTGTGGATCAGTGTGGCTAGGCTGGCAGAGTCTAAATAAGGGACCAGCGTAGGAGCTAGTTGTAATTAAAATGCAGGATTCCTACCAGCAGGGCCGATTTCTATACGGCCACGATTGCATCTGCTAGCTCATGCCCGGCCCAATTATTTAGTACAATTTGGTCTTTGACAGCTCTGCCACAGGGCAGACAAAATGCTAGGGAATTGGATATCAGCTGTGAGGCATTCGCGAGCTATTTTGCAGATAAAGTCTCGGTGCTCCGCCGCAATCTCCCCACCACAATTGAAACAGTGAGCGAACTTGAGGCCCCTTGCACGTCTTTGGTGCCGGGTTTAGAGTGTTTTGACCAACTCAGTCTGGAGGAAGTTGACAGATTGCTCGTATCTGTGTGTCCAACCACATGCGACCTTGATCCGTGCCCCTCTTGGCTCATTAAAGTGGGCCGTGAGGGGTATCGAGGTGCCCTGTGGGAGATTATTAACATGTCCCTCGCAGAGGGACAGTTCCCTGGGGCACTCAAGGAAGCGATGGTCTGCCCTCTCTTGAAAAAGCCATCTTTAGACCTGACCGAATTGGCTAACTATCAGCCGGTGTCTAATTTGTCCTATTTGGACAAGCTCATTGAGAGGGCGGTGGCGTTACAGCTACAGAGCTTTCTGGAGGACGCTTCTGTCCTCGATCCCTACCAGTCCGGCTTTCGCCCAGGTCACAGGACGGAGACGGTGTTGGTCGCCTTGACTGACGATCTCTGTAGGCATCTGGATCGGGGCGGTGTGGCAGCACTGATGTGGTCGACACGGTCGACCACCAGCTGCTGACCCACCGCCTCACTGACACGGGGATTCAGGGGCTTGCCCTCCAATGGTTTGCCTCTTTTCTCCAAGGTCGGGGACAAAGGGTGGCGATAGGGGACCAGCAGTTCCAGAGACATCCCCTTGAGTGTGGAGTGCCTCAGGGGACTGTGTTGTCCCTGATGTTGTTTAACATCTACATGTGCCCCCTTGCCCAGATTGCCCAGAGTTGTGGGCTTGGGTGTCATCAATATGCCGATGACACCCAACTCTATCTGATGCTAGACAGCCGGTCGGACTCTGCCCCGGATGACCTACATCGGGCATTACAGGCTGTGGCTGGATGGCTCAGACTGAGCCGGTTGAAACTAAACCCGGCAACGGTGATCCATGTGACGGTTACCTCAAGGTTAGACTACTGTAACGCTCTCTACATGGGGCTGCCTTTGTCGCAAATCCGGAGGCTGCAGCTAGTGCATGTCAGCGAGCTGCCATTTCTCTGCTGGGACATCTCACGTCCCTTCCTTTCCCCCCCCCTGTTTTGCTCTTGTATTTTTCCTCCTCTTAGGCAACTGCTGTAACCAAGGTCGCCAGCTGGTGAGAAGTGGGAGTTATGTCTTCGCACTCATGCTTGTTTAGACTTACCCGTGTGAAATGAACTTGTGTTTAGAGAAACGGGCGTTACTTTCTCATGTACCTTCGCGCCCTTTCTAATCTCCCCGTATCCAGCGGGAAGTGGGACCATTGGTCCAAACCTTGTTCAAAATTCCTTTATTATACCTGTACTGCTGACTAACGTCATTCCAATCAATTCCTGTGTGTTTGTGATCAACCATGTCTTTGAAATAAATCTTGCTTTACTTTTGAACGTGGATCTATTCTCATGCTTGGGGGATCTAACAGTGCAGAATGCTGCAGCCAGGTTGTTGATGGGTCTCTCAAGGAGGGACCACATTCTTTCTAGCTTTCTAGATGACGCGTCCGTCCTTCATCCATTCCAGTCTGGCTTTCGCCCGGGGTATGGGACGGAGACTGTGTTGGTTGCCCTGACTGACGACCTCCATAGACATCTGGATCAAGGCGATGTGGTGGCGCTGTTGTTGTTAGATCTGTCGGCCGCAATTGATACGGTCGACCACCAGCTGCTGGTCCACCGCCTTGCCGACGTGGGGATCCAGGGGCTCGCCCTTCAATGGCTTGCCTCTTTTCTCCAAGGTCGGGGACA
>NW_015167072.1:13761-28378 GCF_001447785.1 Gekko japonicus
CCAGGTAGCGGCCACTGCCAGGGCAGCCTTTTATTATCTTCGGCTGGTGCGGCAGTTGGTCCCCTTCCTTAGCCGCAGCGATCTGGCCACAGTGATCCATACGACGGTCACCTCGAGGCTAGACTACTGTAACACTCTCTACATGGGGCAGCCTTTGTTGCAAATTCGGAGGCTGCAGCTGGTGCAGAATGCGGGGCCAGGTTGTTGGTTGGTGCCCCTAAATGGGAACACATCCAACCTATGCTGGAGGCGCTGCACTGGCTGCCTATAGTGTACTGGATTCGCTTCAAAGTGCTGGTGCTTACCTTTAAAGCCCTACATGGCCAGGGTCCGGCATACCTGAGGGACCGCCTTTCCCCATATAGGCCCCAAAGAGCACTTCAGTCGGGGTCACAACATTGTTTAGTGACCCCGGGTCCTAAAGAGGCTAGGCTAGCTACCACTAGGGCCAGGTCCTTTTCGGTGGCGGCTCCTACCTGGTGGAATGAGCTCCCGGAGGAGATCAGGGCTCTGCGGAACCTTTTACAGTTCTGTAGGGCCTGTAAGATGGAGCTCTTCCACCAGGCTTTTGAGTAGGAGCCGCCGCCGCCACTACCACCACCGTGTAACTGCGGAGTAGGACTGCCAGGTTGGGCCGAGGGAGTAATTGGAACATCGCGGCCCATGGCGTCCCCCCCCTCTGACCTTCTGACCTCCTCCTGATATGCAATGGGGAGTGTATAGTTTTAGTCTTTCATGTATCCTGTTAGTTGTGAATTTTTAGCTTCAGTTGTTTTAATCTGTTTGTTTTTATTGCACTTTGTGCCTTGTAAGCCACCCTGAGCCTGCGTGCGGGGAGGGCGGGATAAAAATGGAATGAAATAAATAAATAAAATCAGCCTGTGCTGAAAGCGCTGCACTGGCTGCCAGTAGCATACCAGATTCACTTCAAAGTGCTGGTTCTTAACTTTAAAGCCCTTTATGGCCAGGGCCCAGCCTACCTGAGGGACCGCCTTTCTCCATATGTTCCCCCAAGGGCACTACGGTCGGGGAGTCATCATCTCCTGGAAATTCCAGGCCCCAGGGATGTTAAATTTGCGGTGACCAGAGCCAGGGCATTTTTGGTGGCGGCTCCTACCTGGTGGAAGGAGCTCCCGGAGGAGATCCTGGCCCTGCGGGATCTTTCTCAGTTCCACAGGGCCTGCAAGACGGAGCTCTTCCGCCAGGCCTTTGAGTAGGAGCCGCAGCCACTAGTACTCCATCATTGCTACCTATGCACCGTCGCACCATCATCACGACTATCTGGTCCCTTTGGGGGGGCGAGGTGCCCCTGCACGAAGTGGATGATAGATTTTGGTAAAGCTACCATTAGGTTTAAGATCTACCCATCTTGTGTCTAAATTTGTTGTTGTATTTTACTGTTTTCTATTATGTGTTTTTATTGTTTTAATTTTGGCACATTGTGCCCTTGTTAGCCACCATGTGCTTCAGGGGTAGGGCGGGATACAAATCTAAGGATAAATAAATAAAAAATAAAACCTGTTTATCCACCAAGGGTACCCTCAAGCTCTTAACTTGATGAGCTTAAACTCATCAAAGTCTGGTAGATTAACACCAGCCATGCTTGGCCTTCCCAACCAGCATCACCTTTTTCCTGTCTCGATTATAAGCCTTACCATGTAATGTGTGGTACAATACAGATATGTATGTATGCTTCACATACAATAGTAAGCATACACCATATATATTTCACTGCCCACAAACACATATATGCAATGGATATGTATGTAGGTAATGTGAAAAACAATCTTAAATGCAGTGCATCACAAACCAGAGTTTGGCACTTGCCAGGCTAATAAACAAAACAGGTTAGATTTAACAGCTCCTCTTCCTCCCACTGCCATGCCAAGGGAAAGGCACTGTGGCTCATGTAACAGGGGGTCTATGATTTCCCCTAAATTCAGAGGTGATGTCAGCTTATGATTCTCTAGATCCTGTTTGGAAAATTATCTTCACCAGGCAAGATATTTTTCAGGAGAAAATAATTCATACACAGAATTCATCCTTTGCAATCTTGTAGTTTCCAGCGAATATACCTGCAGAGTCTAGACCAGGACATGGTTCTGGATTGGCTGCAAAGAAAACAAATACCACCACCACCCCCCAACAGGAGGACCAGTGTTTTTCCCTGCTAGACTTTACATGTCTCTTCTCTTCTCTCTCTGATTCATAAACAAGCAATGATTCAGCAGAAAGGCTTTAGGGCAGAAAGTACTTTGAGCCAACCTGGGGAACAGAAGCTGTATTCTCTTCAGAGTGTCAGCTGGACAGGACTCTAAGACTTCTGAGATGGAAAGGGTCAGTATTGAATCATGTTGAAAACACACAAGACTTCTAAATACAGCATGCTTCTTTTCTCATGACAGCAGGGCATTAGGCAATATGCAACGGGTAGCAAAGAAATAATCTTAATGAGGGTACCTAGCAAACGTTGTTATGTTCACACAGGATCCTATTTTTTTTAAACTGCCCCCAAAGGGGCAGGGTTTTATTACATTTTCCACATAACATACACCAACAATCATAACATATAAATACATACGTACATATACATATGTACTAACGTACAAAAAGATACATGGAGGTTATTTTCAATTTTACCAATATTTATACTGATGCCTATTCCACCTTAATAGCAATTTCTCATGAACTGTGTAAACAACTTTTCTGTCTCTATCATCCTAACAGGTATATATTTCATTTAGTAAACTCTGTCTGTCTCTTGCAAGCTTGCCTACATATGTTTATCATACCAATTATAGAATCGTGACCAAGTATTCTGGAATGTCGAATCTGTTGCGCCTTTTATCAATAAAGTCAGTTTATCCAATTCCACAGCCTCCATGATTTTATTTACTAGTTCTCGTTTTGTTGGTATCTCCGGTAATTTCCAATATTTTGCATAGAGAATTCTTACAGCAGTAGTTAAAAAAACAATCAAATAGCGATCATCCTTGTTAGAATTATCAGGTAGAATATTCAACAACAAAGTCTCTGGTGTAAATGGTTCTACCATCCCTAGTACCTTTTGCAAGATTTCGTGTACCATTACCCAATATTTCTTAGATCTTTCACAATTCCACCACATGTGGTAAAATGAGCCAACCTTATTTTCACATTTCCAACACTTATTCAAACATTTCGGGTCAATTTTAGCTAACCTTTCAGGTGTTACATACTATCTATAAAACATTTTATATATGTTTTCTTTATACGGAATAGCTTTCGTAATCCTAATATTTTTCTTCCATATTTGATCCCACTGCTCTAATTTAACACAGGATCCTATTCTGATGCACATTGTCTCAAAGGACAGAGGAAAATGGAGGTGGATGCTGAGAAATGCAGCTGCTGTTTCCTTGAACAGACTACAGGAAGGAGGCTTCCTGGCCTGGAATTTAATTGTCTGTCAAATAAAGTGCCCTATGTTCTCTGACCTTGGGTATGAACTCACTTTCTACTCAGGTTTTCAGTCTGCTGCAATGCCAGTTTCAAGGCACCTTTTGACCCAAGACACCATACATTAGTATGCTAATGCTCATGAGATGCAGTGGCCACATGACGAAAGTTTCTTACTTAATGCAAATAGCTTGAAATTTCCAAGTATACCTACTTGGTCTTATGAGATGAGGAGAGTAGATGCAATTTCTGTACTTAAACTTTTCTGGGAGGAGATAGCACCTTGCTATATGCATTTCCATCCAGTTTTCAAATTCAGCCAGAAATGAATTTCATCATTTGAGTTCAAATGAAACCCATGAGAATATGGGTTCACACTGACATGACCTTAACTGAAGTGGCATGGGTGAACTATTATAATCATCACTATTTGGGGGATGAAATTATAGAGTGGTGAATCCCCTAATCAGATAATTACAGGTGGAAACTCCACTGATGATAAGAATTTCATTCTCGGCCTTTTATTACATTTGCCCTCCATAAAATACTCTGTAATATAAAAACAGACCAACATTAAATACTTCTCTATTTCAGAGGGTGAAAGAATGTGAGTAGGTTGTAGACCCAGTAGATGTAATTACTCCCCTGCCACACGGGGGGAAATTGATGCGGCCAAAAGAGACACGTAGCGGCGGGATCAGATAGATCCCCTGAGCCGCCGTGCAGTTGCTCCCTGGCACGATCAGATGCCGGGAGGGGAAGCCACTGAAGGGAGGACGAGGCAGCCGGCTGCGCATGTGTGCGCATGCGCAGTTCAGCCAGGAGCTTCGATTGCTCCTGATGGCGGGCGCACCGGCGATCCCACGGCCGTGCTTGCTATGGCGTTTCAGGTAAGTCCTGCTCTTTTGCAGGTTCTTTTTTGCACCGAATTTCCGGCCTGAAGAGACGGATCGGGGACGGGTGTGTGCCGATTCCCAGATGTTGTGGTGAGATCGCGCCCGTTTGCTGCGCCCCCGATCCTTCCCTCTTCCGGGCCAAAATCTCCCGCGTGACCGGGGCCTTAGAGTTACCAACCACAGGGTGGGGCCTGGAGATCTCCTGGAATTACACCTGATCTACAGAGGTAAATTCTGCTAAGGAAATGACTACTTTGGAGAGTAGACTGTATGGAATTATAACCCACTAAGATCCTTCCCTTCTTCAACCTTTGCGTCCCCCAGACTCCACCTCCAATTTTCCAGGCATTTCCCTCCCAGAATTGGAAACCCTGGGTGCAAAGAGAATTTCTTCTGTGCAAGCCAACCTAAATGAACTGGGTATGGCACAGAAATTATAATAACAAAAAGATAATCAAACCAAAAGGAGGGAGGAAACCCTTCTTTTAGGTTGAGAGCATAATCAGAAATAATTTGGGATTTTCTTTTCTAATTTGGAATTTTATTCTTGATTTCTCAAGAGTAGTTTAGATTAATGAAACAAAAGAAGTTGAAATTAGGGAAGTACGTTCAGATATATCTGGTCCAAATATATACCTGAAAAATACCTTATTGATATTCTCCAGTTATATTTGGGTCTCTGGATGGCATCCGGGATAGCAGGAAGTGGGTCCCCAAAATATTCAGGAATAACCAGAAATATTGGGAGCCAGCATTTTAAGGCTTCCAGGAAGTTTTTTTCTTTATTTCTCCAGGTGTCTGTGTCTTCTCAGGGCTTGCTATCAGCTTCCCATGTTGGTGTTGATTCTCTCCTTTGAAATGGTTTTGCAACACTGTATTCTTTGTATGAGTTGCTTTGTGTAGGGTTTGCTTTTTGAAAAGGATTCTTGGGTTCAATACTGCCTCTGATTCTCAAGTTTGAGTTTACATTTGTTGGGCTTGCAACAGTGGTCCCATTTGGTTTGGCTTGGAGGATTCTCTGGCTTGACGTTGGGTTGGACTCTTAGGTTGCACATTTGTTGTGTTAGACTCGCCACATTGTCCTGCGGTTCTGCCAGGATTTCCTGGTTCTGCATTGGTTCTTTGAGTCCATTGGTTCTGTCTGCTTTGAGAGGCTTTTTGCTTTGCTTGCTCTTGTGTCTTTGGCTATTCTTTGCTCTCTGGAGAAAGGATGGAATTTCCCACCCACCCTCCATAGCAAGCAACAGAGGATGGCTGGGGGCACTTTGTTCAGGAGCCAACAAGAGGTCCAATTCACTTGAAACATGGGGGTTATTTAAAGGACAGTCTGGAGGAAGCAAGAGTGCCACAATCATCTCCTTGATCAGGCTACTATCTTTATAAGACTGCAATACAGCTAGGGTTTGTCTTGCTCGGAAGTAACCCTATTTACTTCAAGAACCACTATTTTATGCCTGACAAACTGACATTCCAGCACCAAATCAAATTTGAAGCTGAACAGTCAGTTGGATGACTATTGTCCCATGGTCCACTGCTCCCATCTACCACTGATTTTGTAGTTCCACACTCTGTTTCCCCCACTGTCTCAAATGGGAATGTTTTACATGGAGAAAACAAGGTGAATCTGCTTGCTTAATATCTCTTGCAAGTGAAAATTCTACTGACTGTAACAACAACATGTGGGTGAAGAACCTTCTCATAACATAATCATTTCCATTTTTTCTACTTTGCCTTCTCCAGAATGCATATTGTTCAGAGAGCTTCCGTAACTGACCATTAGTAAAAGCCGCATTAATACATAAGAATGGCTGTGGTCACATGCACACTAAATAATCCACTTTCCAGTTGGAAAGGGCACTGAAAGTAGATTCAAAGTGGATTATTTAGTGTGTGTGACTGCAGCCAACGACACAGCACTGGTCCTCTGGCTTTTTCTCATAGACATTCCCATAATAATCAGAGGATCCCATACAAGTTCAGGGTGCATTGTACCAATAGGTTGTGCACATATTTAGAGGAGCTTCCTGTTCCAGGTCACTAAAAAGCCACCTCCTTTCACGAACAGTTAAGGCAGCATTAATACATAAGCAGAGCTTTTTATTTGGTGGGGGAGGCGCAGAAATCATGGCTCAACAGAGCTTTGAACAGCTACTTAGTGCAGACCCTATGTAGTATGAAATTAACCTGATACGAACAGACTTTCAGAGCCACATTTGCAGGTGACAGCCATTATATGTGTTTGTATAGGCGTCCTTCATAAGTGAACCCTCTACATGTGTACATTGTACTCAGGAATACATTACTCAGTGCCCTGAGCCCTTAATAATTCATTCCATTTAATGAAGGTACAAACTGTCGTACAGTCTTTATTTCATTCATCCTCACCATAATCCTTATGGGACTGATTCAATGGATTTAGTAAGCTGATCATGACCATGCGGCAGACTTCAAGGCAAAACAGAGATTTCAACCAGGCCTTTCCTTATGGAAACCCAACATTCTACCCATTCCACCATTTTGCCCTTCGGCATTATTTGATTTCTGTATTCCTCTTCTAAAGAAAAGTTTTTTGTTGCATTTTTGGTTGATGATTAACTACAGTTACCATTAAGGCATCAGCTCTTCTTAACTTTGACCTTAGGGCCAAACTACATGAGAAGGTGCACCTGGAAAGTGATTTGGCTGCAGAAAGCTGCCACAGAAGGTCCAATATGGATTAGGACATGGCACCAGGGAAAGGGAAGACTAACTCTTTGCCTCTGCACCATTTCACCAATGGAAAATGTTGTGCGTGGTTCCATTCAGCTACTGTGTGTGTGTGTGTGTGCACAGTCAAGGTACTTGTCTTTTTTTCCTACCAGAGCTTAAAGCTGCCTGGGCCAGAAGGGCTAATGGAGAATGTGTCCCTGTGTATGAAAACCTATGGCAGAGTGAGGAGGCAATACAACATCTGGGAGCATAACTGCTAAAAGCTCTCTCTGCACAAAGGGTGCAGCATGACTGCAGAGTGACTCATAGGTGAAGAATGTCAACAGGCAGGCAGCCCAGTACCAGATGCACAGGCATGTGGTCTTGCAGTCGCACACAGTTTCATTGTGCCCTTTCTCCAGTCACCTTTTGTTCTACACAGGCAATTTGCAGACACAATTCAAATCCTCCCTGCTCCTCTTCTCCTCAAAGGGAAGATCCCTGGCATGGCTCTAGAGATGCAGGCCCTTTTAGAAACACATCAGGAGCCAGTACACTTAATGCTAAAATGCACATTGTACACAAGTGTGTAATGTTAGCCCAAAACCCCCCCATGAGAAACACTGCTCTAGCAGAGTGCAATTGGAAAAGGGATAAAATAGGAAGGTGTGCCCATGTTGATGCCATTTTTCTTACTTCAGTCCCTGCAGTGGCCATTTTCCTCCTCCACTGGAGGGCTTTTAACCCCCTCCCCCCAGTAATAGCTATATTCCTTAAATGTTTAAGTTGCCCTTTCAGAGTGCTTGTAAAAACAGAACTCTTCAGAAGAGGTTTTGGCTCCTTAACATGACAGTTCTGTTCTGTGGGTGCACTAAAAGACAGAAATTCCATTGAATTATATTTTAAGTGTTTTTCGGTTGGTTGTTTTAATTCTATTGTTTTTTTAATTATACTATCTTATATTGATTTTGTTGTTACCCACCTTGGGTCCCACCTATCTGAAAGAACAGCAGGCTTATAAGTATTTAGATAAAAATATAATATTTTAAATAAAACAAACTAAAGTTAATAAAACAATGGCAGCAGAAAATTAATAAATACAACTCATAAAACAGCTGCAAAATAGACCCACACAATGATGAGCAGTGAAACCATAAAAAGCATAGATAACAACATGTCACTGGCTGCACAGAATTTAACCCCCCCCAAACATTAAAAGACCCTCTGCTACAAAGACAACCTTCATACACCAAAGACTTATAAAATGCATTCTGCTTCTTGCTTTTATTCCTTGCCTCACCCCAAACCCCATTCCTCATTACCCCTTCTCCATCCCTTCTCTGCTTACTTCAGCCCCATTCAGCTTAGTCATCTACATACCAGCAGGTACCACAGGATGGCAGTGGAGGAGAAGGGGTGGACCAGGCAAGTCTTATGAACATCACTACAGTGCCTCCTTCAGTTACACAGTAACAGCTGGTTTGTGCTTCTAAAGAATGCTAGATATTACAATGTAGGTGCATCATATGATATCAGCAGTGCTAGGCCTCCTGTTTCCCTATACATGTCAATACAAAACATGCACAGAAGCTCTCATTTCAGTTACTACTTAGTGGTAGCAGGTCAGTGCATTTCACAACAGTGTATCAGCATAGTGTTAGTTCCATCCCCCAGTGTCTGATCTCTCCCACCCCAAATTAAGATCATACCTCCAAGCTTCTCACTCCAAACTGACAACATGTTGGTTATTCTGATTTCCAAGCTTACATAGAGGCTACTGTATAAAATGGTCTGTGTTGCCTTGAACGTTAGGGAGGGCGGAGGGGGAAGAGACAGAAAGGAAAAAAACCTCTCTAGCAAAAAATTGACTAACACCATCAAAAATGGCTATCACCAGAAGTGGAGAGAAACTGAAGACCCTTACAGTTAAAAAAGTGGATGACTGGGAAATCGACAAAGAGATCAATTCTCTAAATCAAGTGAAACTGTCGAACTAAGCAACGATACGACATTGAAACATTTGCTAAGAACCATTGATCTTTTGTTGATTACTGGAACCAAAGCAAGTATTCATTGCTTTCATAAACTTAATTCACCTATCTGACTGCTTTTTTAATGATTTATTCTATGGAAAGGACAACAGTCTTTGATTTAGCTAATTCTCAATATGGCCAATTCTATCTGCACTTAAATCCAAAGACTGGAGCCATGAACAGACAAGACAGATCTTTCTATAAACTTGAAAAGGCCCAAGGTTTGCAGAAAAATCTGAAACACAAATACAAACTTGTGGGGAGGGGACATTCCCTCACTTTCCTTCCTTCCTTCTCCCCCTTTCTCTGTCAAAGATCCCCCCTCCCTTTCTGGTGTCACTCCTTATCTATTAAACTTCCCCCCTTTATCCCTCACCCTCTCTCTCAGTCTCCCCCTCTTCCCCCCACTCCCTTTCCTAGCAATTCTCTTACCCCTCCTTTCTCCCCTCACCCCTTGTATATCATATCTTCCCCCTCTCTTACCCCACTCCTCAGATTATTTTCCCCTTCTCTTTCCTCCACCCGTTCTCAATCTGCTCCTTTCTTCCTTCCCCCATCTCCCTCTCTTCTTTCTCTCCCCCTCTCTAAGACAATCCCCTTATTTCTCTTTCTCTTCCCCTCCCTCAGACAATCCTCCTCCTTTCTCCCCCCCAGATAATCTCACCTCCCCTTTTCCCCTACCCGGGGAGCCACAGTGGCTGCTTTGGCTCCAGGCCACACCACCCATTGTTAAGCTTGGCAGCGGTGCCTGAGAGCCATTCCAAGCCCGGAGCAGCTCCCAGAGCCTACTGCCACCACTGCCAGGCCTGGAGAAGCTACTGGAGTCTGCTGCTGTAGCCGGGCCGGGAGTGATTCCTAGCCTCCAACACTGCAGCAGCCAAGAGTGACTCCTCCAGCTGGTCTCTTCATCAGCTGCAGCAGCCAGGCTCCTGAGCTCTGTCACAGCTGCCACCAGGCCACTGTGGCTCCTGGACTCCACAGCAAACACCAGCGGGCCTCTCCCTGGCACCCAACAGTAAATTGGGTAAGCATTTATTTTGGGGGGAATTTGTTTTTAACATTTCAGATTTTTTCTGCAACCTAGGGGGTCCCCCATGTTTACAGAAAAATCCATTTAGTGTCAGTGTGGCTCTGATCCATAGATATAGATATCCACAGATGGGGGCCAGACTTCACTATTAGATATAAAGATTTTTAAAATGCATGTGGTTTTTTGGTGGGGGGGTTAAAACCTTCCACAATAATAGAAGTAGCACCTGTAGCTTTAACACATGAATGCCCTCTCAGTGGCTGTTGTGGGGGGTTACCAGGCAACCACAACAGTCTTGTCTACCTTGAAGCCTTGGCTTCTGTCAATAAAAGGCAGGGGGAGAGAGCGGGGCCATTTCAAGGGTTGTTTTGGTATTTGAGGCAGGGACAAGCCTGGATATAACTACTGGGCAACTTCATACTACTCAAGTTACATGATTCACCCAGACCCAGCTACTTACTACTGTTCAAAGCAGCCACCCCTCAAAAGCCAGTGTGGTTAGAGTTTCAGACTAGAATCTGGGAGACCCAAGTTTTAATCACCACTCTGCCTTGGAACTAACTGGGTAAACGTGGGCAGTCACTGTCTCTCAGTCTATCCTACTTCACAGGTAAAAGGTGGGTTAAGTTGGTGGGTGAAAAGGAGAGAAGGACGCAGGGAAAGGTGAGGATATGGGAGTTGCCAAGAGGAAGGGAAGAGGAATATGGGGAGAGGAAAATTCAGGGGCAGTGAGGTGCCCCCCACAAGTCCTTGCTGGTTCCCCATCCACAAATGCATAGAGGCTGCCAGGGGGAGGGAGAGATGAAGACAGGGGGGCAGATAAAGGTAGGATGATGGGTGGGTAGAAGAGAAAGAACCAGGGAAAGGGAGAGGATATGGGAGATGCCAGGAGGGAAAAAAAAAGAGGAAATAGTGGGGAAGGAGATATAAGGAAAAATGAGATGCTCTCTGCACTTCTGTGCAAGTCTTCCATTTGCATTTATATAATTTCAATAAAATTCACATTGAATAGGAAAAAAGGAGCAGGAGATAAGAGGAAGGGAGGATAAACTTACGTGTCACAGCTTCTGTAGCTACAGAAAAGTCTCCCTCTGATTTTGCCTTGGAAGATGCTGTTCCATTCACTAAGGATTGATGGCATACTGAATGTTCTTGTGATGGGGTTTCTTCCTCCACGGTTGTGGACTGATTTTGAGAAGATGTAGGACGTTCTGGAATAGGTGGTGCTACCACTGAATTTGGCATGGTGGAAGGGCTTGTGTTTGCATCCCGACCTGAAAGAAATGAGAGGGTTCCAACATGAGCATTATTTTATCTTCAAGACAGCAGGCTTACTTGGCGCCAAAGGTTCTGGGGAAAATGCATCTTCAGGCCAGCCCCTCAAGCATAGGAAAGTAGTTAGAATGTTTTACTAGGCTCTTGTGAGACCCAGGTTTGAATCCCCATTCCACCATGAAGGTTCGCTGGGTAAACTTGGGCAGCCTACCTTACCTTACAGGGTTGCTTTTGTGAGGATATAATGGAAGAGGAGAGAGTGATTTTATAAGACCCTCTGGGCTCCCATTTGGGAGAAAAGCAGGGAATATCATTGAAACATTATAAGGGTTGCAAGTCCAGTACTGCCAACTGGCAAGTGACAGTCGGGGAGGGAGACATGTAAATTGTCATCCCTCCAACAGCACAATGTGATTTCCCATGCAAACCCAGAAGTGATGCCACCGGAAGATGATCTAAGAGTCTACTAAAACTCAGTGGTTTTGAGTTACTTCCAGGATCACATCAAAAATCACGTCATCCCCCCCATTGTCCCACTGCCACCCTAAGAAGTGGTGGCAGGGGACCAGGGCTGCAGGCTGGAGGAGACCTGGCGGCCCTAGAAATAGAGCTATTTTTAAAAAATAACTCGATACAGAATTGAAAGGGTTGGCAAAATAAGTTCCATTAACATCCCTTTTTTTACTGTCCTGATGGAATGGACCGAAGAATGGTTCAAACACGCATTAGTCATTGTGCAGGGAAAAGATGTGCATACAAGAGTATTCTAACAATATTAATGGATATGAAAGAAGAAAGCCATGGCTTCTGGAATTAATTAAGCAATGTACAGAGTACGACCTTGTGAATGCATCCACCTTCACCAGACAGTAAATAGTCTGCAGGCATGTTCACATGATTAAACTAATTTGAATTAAGCCCTTCCACCTTCCTGCAATTTGGCCTGAAAGTGAAGAGTTCTGAGTTGGCATCTTCTTCATATAAAAACCAGACATGTCAAGTATAAACAAAATAGAGTTAATCCTCAGTAATCTATTATTATTCACAAATTGGTATCATTTCTGCAATACATATAATCAAAGGCACAGAGGGAACGTTGACACAAAAAAGAGAAGCAACTCTACCTCTAAAACAGTGGTTCTCAACCTTTAATTCACTGCTGCCCTTCAACTTACACATGAATGCCCCACTCAATGTATTTATTAGAATACCATCTCTTACCCAACCATAGCTCAAGGCTGCTCATTAAAATGAAATACTGACTCATAGGTAACAGACAGTTAAAATTTTACCAAAAAAACCAACACCCACCCTGTGAAGATCTGAGGTGGCAAACTGGCTCATAAGAAGTTTTGAAAAGGGATGTTAAAGCAACACTCCATTTCTATAGGTATATTTAGGACTTAAGCATCTCAGATGTATATTCAATGAGACTCTTGTGACTGGTGGCCATCTGTCAACCATAATGTTAGGGATAATGCCTATTTGCTGGGTGCCACTTTTTAAAGCACCTGTCAGAGAAATCTAGGATCTTGCATTTTATCCTCAGGGTGAGATGAGCCATATAAAACAACTCTCCCTTGTTTGCAGTCAGAATCCATTGAAAGTAAGGAGAGAGGGCTGCCTAAAATCTCAAATGCCCTCCCAGCTTTGTAGATTATCTCCAGTGAGGAAGCATTGCTTTAAAGCTTCTACAAGCGTGACTGATAAATGGATGAAATGACAGGTGGCAATGTTTAAAGCCTGTTGTATCTACACAGTTGTCATTCTGCATTCAAATATAATGACTCAGTTTGTCCATTACAGGTGACTGGATGTGGACAGCATGGCAAAAAGATTCTAAAACCAGGAAGGCCTTCAATCATGATTTGGGTGCAAAGGGAGCCACAAATAGAGGTTTATTTGTGACACTTTAATGCAGTTTTGGCAGACACCTGATACTTGTGCATTGCAAATTACTTTTCATTTTTTTAATGTAAGGAGTTACGCTTTCATAGATTATTGACTTCAGGTTCAGTGCTTCTGTTCCCTGAAGTCCAAAGGTATGCAAGCTCTTTTAATCCACACAGGCCTTTGCTGCAGAACATGATGGGCAGTGACAAGCACAGCCTGTTGAGGGATGTTCTGGGGGAAAAGGCCCCAGATTTTCACTGGGACACTCCCTGGGAACACAATAGTGTACTGCATGGGGGGGAGGCCTCCAAGAGATCCCCTCTCTTCCCTTCTAGGACTTCAAAGACGGGTGGGGAGGAAGTGGGGGTACACCATTGGACTGTTGTGATATCACTTCTGATGAAAACCAGAAATGATGAGGTTTTTTTAAAAAAAATTCTCTTTATTGATTTTCCAAAAAAAAATTTTTTTTTAAGAAAAAGAAAAAAGAACAAAACAGAAATGGTTATTACAACAAAATGCTTCAGCACTTTTTCTTCAGTAGTATCCGTTCACATATTTCTCATAACTGGCATATCAAAGCCATACATCAATCCCTGGAATGTTTTCCTCACAATTACATAATATACTTCTTCAACAATAACCAGTTATTTTGTATTCTGTGTACATCAAGAAGAATAATCTGCCTGGGGAAATAGTGGTCAGATTCTCAAAGAGGCATGTGAAGGATTCCATCCTGAAAGCAACTACAGGAACACCCTTGAAAATCGGGGACAACATCATCAGGATACTAAAAGATATCCCATTTGAAATAAGGCAAAAGAGAAAGAAATATAAAGACTTAATCCTTTTTCTACAAACAAACAGCATTGCCTACAGATGGTTAATTCCAGAAGTCATCATTTTCAAAATACACGATAAAAAAGAAAAGATTGACTCTGTCCATAAAACATGAGAGTTCCTGGGAGTGCAGCTGGGAGAGACAGCGGAGGTCAAGAAGGAAGAAGATGACAGCAAATCCAGTGGCGACGAGGACTCTCTTTCCGATAAGGGGGCGGCTGCCCCCAAATGTGCATATAAATTGAGGATAAGAAAAGACAAGTGGAGGCCCACAAGAAACTTGTGGGATGGTTATCTCATTCGTCACACCTTTGCTTCCTCTCCTCACCCTCTACCTCTCTCACACTATTTCTCCCCTCTGCCCCCCTTTTCTTACTCTCTATTTCTCCTCCATGCATGTGACTTCCTCTCTCTTTCTGACCTGTCATCTTTCTCTTTGTTTTTCTGCCTCCCCACTTCATCACTCTTTCTCTCTTTTTCTGCCCCACCCCATCATTCTTTCTTTCTGCCCCCATCACCCTCCA